>NC_134492.1:1864756-2144756 GCF_040206685.1 Ascaphus truei
ATTTTACCAGTGTGATCACGGCTTCTCCCCCCTTAATCTGTAATAATCACAAAATACTTTTTCCTGCCATTAAATATCCCACAACACATATGAACACAATGTACATGGCATTATACAGTAAGGGGGAGAAGAAGAAAGTGATATTGCACAGCTGAGATGCAGGCTCCAGAGACTTAGATCCTTTCTCTGTCCTATAAGTGGTTCGCTGGAGTCCTATATATATTACCACTATAAGTGGTATCTCACTACAGGGGTAATCCCTATGCTGTGGAGCTCCCTACAATACTCAGCTACAGTGAGGAACTGCCTGGGGCCTAGGGGTAAGGTTCTGGTCTAGTCTAGGAAGCTTGACTAGCTTGGACACTATCTCCTCCTTCCACAGCTCTAGTTCAACTGCCACTAACTTTCATTTGTCTCACGGAGGAGATTCTCTTCTTAGAACCTTTCCTTCTGGCGGCGCAAACCCCAACATGGCCGCCGTCCTGCTACACACAGTCTATAATACACATGCAGTGCCAGCCGCAAGATGGCCACCACAACTTCCCCCGATCCTCCCGAGCCATGGAACCGGCCCCCTACCCTATTACACTCTCCCCCTGTTAGAGACCTCATCTCCCCCGCATGAGAAACATGTAGACCACACATTTTATATAATGGAAAATACATTACATATACAATATAACCATATTCACAACTTATATACACAGTTTAAATGGCATAAAATACCTCAGTCAGTACTGACATAATCAAGGCTAACCTGTCCCTAGATGTCTGCTTAGACTCATAGTGGGGTTCCCCTATTGAGTCATACACTATCTTAATTGGTGGCCGAGTGACTCTTTGAATCCTCCGCACTTCGGGTGCCATTTTGTTCTTTGACCCTGAGAGTTGGTTAGAGAGGTTTCCAGTGGCTTGAGGCCCTGGCACTCTCATAGAGCGAATGTCAATGTCACTCATTGGGGTGAATATCGGACTCACATGGTTTAGAGGCTGGGTAGCAGCACCAAACTGGGTAGGCAGAGGGTCGCTAGGACTGACGGTAGGCTCTTATTCATCTTCTGATGGCATATCCCAGGAAGACTCATTGATTTGAGGAATGGGCAGTGATGGTTCCTATGCCAGACTTTTAACCGTCCTTCTGAGTCCTTTATTCTGTATACAGGAATACAGGAATCCCAGGTAGCTGGGAATCCACCTTGAAAGGGCTATCTCGCCATTGGTCAGCCAATTTGTGTTTCCCTGGCACTCCCAGATTTCTCAGAAGCACCCTGTCTCCCGGACGGAGCTCCCGGTAGAGTACCTTGCAGTTGTACCACCTTTTATTATTCTCATTCAACTTAGCCATGGTCCCTTCAGCTAACTGGTATGCTCTTTGGAGATTGGCTTTCAGTCTTTTTATATACTGGTAATGAGCCACATTGGGCACTCCATCAGTAGAGATCCCCTGACGGATGTCCACAGGTAGCCTGGCTTCTCTACCGAACATCATAAAATATGGGGAGAAATCAGTGGACTCATATCGGGTGCAGGTGTAGGCATGCACCAGATGTTCTATGTACTTTCTCCAACCAACCATTTCATTGACTCGTAGGGTCCCCAACATGTTGAGCAGAGTCCAGTTGAACCGTTCTGGTAAGGCATCACCTTCAGGGTGGTATGGGGTGTACGGGACTTCTCGATATCAAGCAGTTTCAACAGCTCTTTTATAAGTTTGCTCTCGAAATCGTGCCCCTGGTCGGAATGCATTTGGTTGGTCAATCCATAGTGGACAAAATATGTTTCCCACAGTACCTTAGCCACCGCTATAGCCTTCTGATATTTAGTGAGGAAAGCCTGCACATAATGAGTATAGTGGTCAGTTACCACCAGCGTGTTCCCTATGCCTCTGGAATCTGGCTCTATACATAGAAAATCCATGCACACTAGGTCCATGTGACCCGAACTTTTCAGATGGCCCATTGGGGCTGCTCGTGTAGTCAGTATTTCGTGTAGGCATCTTCTACAATGATACTCCACAGCCTCTCTCATTTTCGGCCAGTAGATCATGTCTCTTATGAGCCCGAAAGTTTTATCCACACCCAAGTGTCCATGGTCAAAATATAGCGACCTAATCCCCATGTATTGCAGTTTTCTGGGGAGCACTAGCTGTCTCCTATTCGGATGATCATGGTAGGGGACAACTCGGTATAGCAACCGATTGTCCAGTTGGAATTTGTCCCATTCCTTTATAAGAAGGCCGACTATATTGCCGGGAGCACACTTAATTAGGACGGGGTTCTTCATCTGCATCTCCCAGCTCACAGGCCCACACACTGGATCAGCATCAGGGCTTCGATGATATCCTTCCAGCGTATTTTGGATCCTTTGGCCATTGACAAGGCCTCAGGGTAACAATAGGCAGCCGGGAGCACACTTGATTAACATACCAGGGAATCCACCAGTCTCAGCTCAGAGAAGGCCACTTTCCGTTCCAAAATGACCGCGGTAGAACACATGGATCGAATTCTGGGGCCTGGTATTTCTTCCCATTCTTCGTCCTCGGAAACAGGGCTTAATCCAGGCCTTCTGGACAGGGTGTTTGCCCCAATGTTCTTGGGCTCAGGATTGTATTTTAAGGTGAAGATTCAGCCAGGTTATGTATGTGATGGGGAGGGAAGGGGTTAAACTTATTTGCTATGCATTACTGTGTTTGCCCTGTCCCAGCCATTTTTATTCCCCATTTACAGGCCATTCCTTGCTTGCCAGGTTAAAAGGAAAAAATCCATTGCTTGCCATACCCGCTAACCGACACATGATGGCAGTATAGAAACCGGCATTTCAATGAGCTGTAGGTATTTTTATGACCGAGCCTCAAAGGGGTCTCAATGGGCTGTAGGTATTTTTATGACCGAGCCTCAAAAGGGGTTTCACCAATTTAGAGTCTCCCAGTCTAAAAGGGTGTCACTTATGAAAAGACCCAGATACCCATAAGTTATACACGGCCGGCATTCTGAGGTATCACAGATGCCAGTCTATTGACATTTATTGGTCAAAAATCAGACGGAGCGGCACCAAGTTATGGGTGTAGCCCAGGTATGCTAAGTGGCATGGGCGTCAACCTGATCCATGCGCCCTGCCCAACGGACAGCCCTTTTGACCGGTCTTATGAACTGTGGGTAACTTGGCTATTTGTGGGTTTTTTTGTTCCCACAAGGGGATTGGATCCACATGTTAAAGATAGCTTTGGGCAGACTATAACTGTGGCTTCCCAGGTATTTCCCAGTGTGATTCCTGAATTTTAATACATGATGTAAAGATGCAAGACTTTGTTCCAGCACAGCAGCAACCAGTCAGGAGTGAAGGGGTTAACAACAACATAACCACAGGACTTTTAAAACCAAGGCTGCATTTCTTGCACTGGCAAGCAAAGGACAATTTCTTTCGTTCCCTTATCCCAGTGAGTGTTGTTTTTTTTTTCCAACTTGTATTTTATTAATAATTCACATGCTCTACAGACATAACTTTCATTTAATAATAAAGCATTAACAAAACAGTGTCCATTGTTCATGTGTCTTTAAGATTTGCAACGGACGATAACAAGACAAACTGGGGAAACAGACCAACAGACAAACGTCACAAACCTAGGGGGAAAAAGGGGGGTGAGGGTGTGGAGAGGGGGGGAAACCTTCTGCCGTGGTTCCGCTGGAAGCCTCGCGTCTTCCGGCTCAACGCTCCTTGAGGGATCGGGTTTAGCCCGGCTTAGCCAGCGACTCCCACCATGGGGCCCTATTCGGTACTATCCTCTTCATCCTAAGTTATCCTGTGTGCCTACTCTTGTGCCTGGACACCAAGGGAGAACGCATTTCATACTATCATTGCCATATCGTGGACCTATCTATCCCCGGTATGTCTGTCTGAGCCAGCCAAGGCGTCCAGACTTTTAGATAGTTGTCAGCAGTGTCATTGACCAGACTCGTCAATTGCTCCATCTGGCATACTGTCCAAATTCTGTTCCGAATAGCATCAATCTGTGGAATCACATTTTGTTTCCATTTTGCTGCGATCTCCCCCCGCACTGCCGTCGCGAAGTGCGCTATTCATTTATTTGTCGCTTTGGAAAAGCCCCGAAGTGGCCTATTTAGTAGGAATAACCATGGGTCAGGCGGGATTTGTATGCCTAGGATCCTAGTCAGCCAATCTTTGATTGAATCCCAGATCGCGGTAAGTTTAGGGCAAGACCACAGCATGTGGAGCAAGTCTGCCTGTTGTCCACATTGTCTAGGGCACAATGGGGAGAAACTGGGCAGAAATTTAGCCAATTTTGTGGGGGTATGGTACCATCTCATCATAACTTTGTATGCGTTCTCCCTTAGTGTCGTACACATGGAACTTTTGGTTACTGCTTGCACAATCTTTGTCCACTCCTCTGGGTCCAATACCTCTCTTAAGTCCGTCTCCCATTTAGTCATATAACTGAGTTTCTCTGTCACTGTCGAGCCAGAATCCGTTACTTCTCTGTACAACTGTGATGTGAGTCCCTTTGTGGTCATCCCTGAGCGACAGAGCTTTTCAAAATTCGTTAATTGATTTATGGGTTGTTGGGCTTGATAAAATGCCCTGACCTGGAGGTATCTAAAGAATTCAGCATTGGGAATATTGTTGCTAGATTTAAGGAAATCGAATGTTTGAATGCCTCTTCTACCCTCCAGGTCCACCAACCTATGAATGTGGTTGGTTTTCCAGATTGTAAAGTCCGTGCTGTTCAGTCCTGGAGCAAATAGTGGGTTGCCCCATAATGGGGTCATTACTGATGATTTATGGGTTAGATTACACTTGAGCCTGGTGTTCTCCCACACCGAGAGTGAATTGGCCATTGAAGAAAGCGGCTTTTTGGTGCTTAATCGCACTTTTTTGGGGAGCCAGAGTAGATGTTCCAGCTCACCCGGGGAGCAGAGTTCTTTCTCTAGAGCTACCCATCTCTTTGAGTCTGGATTGGTGTGCCATTGCACAATTTGGCATAATTGTGCCGCCTTGTAATAGGATACCAAGCAAGGTACCGCTAGCCCTCCCGCTCCTGTCTGTTTGCGCATTATCTGTTTACCCACTCTCGCTCTTTTCCCTCCCCAGATAAATGTATCTATCTCAGATTGAAGCGAGAGGATATCCCTCAATCCTAATGGCACAGGGAGGGTCTGATAGAGGTATAAGAGGCGAGGCAACAGATTCATTTTAATGCAGTGAATTTTCCCTATCCATGAAATTTTGTAGTTGGCCCAGCGCCGAACGTCCTCTCTCAGGGTTCGTATCAGTTTGGGGTAATTTGCCTGGTACAACTGTTTAGTAGTCTTGGTGACATTGACTCCTAGGTATTTAACTTGTTTCTGTTGCCAATTGAAATTAAAGTTGAGGGCGATCAGTTTCTCCAGATGTTTAGGTAAATTTATATTCATGGCTTCAGATTTATGGTTTATTTTGAATCCGGAGATCCTGTTGAACCTTCCCAAGAGGTCGAACAAGTTTGGCAGAGAGGTGAGGGGCCTAGATATTGTCAGGAATACATCATCCGTATATAGTGCCACTTTATGCGACTGGTTTCCAATGTCAATAATCGATATATCTTTACTATCTCTTATGTGAGCAGCTAAGGGGTTCCATGCATAATGCAAAAAGTAGGGGAGAGAGCGGGCATCCCTGTCGAGTCCCGCTTCTAATCATGAAGGGGTCGGAAGCAAATCCCTGGTGGGTCACCCTGGCTGACGGGGCAGAGTATAGTGAGAGAATGGCTTGTGTCAATTTCGCGCCCATACCAAATGCTCCAAGCGTGGCCTCAAGGTATGGCCAGTATATCCTGTCGAACACTTTCTCTGCATCCAGACTAAGCGCCATAACCGGTATTGATCTTGTATTGGCTACTTCAAGCAGATCAATGATTCGTCGGGTATTATCCACAGCTTGTCGACCCGTGATAAACCCAACCTGATCTGGGTGCATTAGTCTGGGCAGGATGAGACTCAATATGTTAGCCAGTAATTTAGCATATATTTTGATGTCCGAATTTATCAGGGATATTGGCCTGTAGCTTCTACAGTCCAGTGGGTCCTTACCCTGTTTGTGTATCACTGAGATTGACGCTTGGAGCATCTGCTGGGGGAAGGGGGTGCCCTCTAGTACTTGATTGTACATACGGAGAAGATAAGGGGTCAATTGTTTCGTGTATTTTTTGTAATATAAATTTGAGAATCCGTCAGGACCCGGGGCTTTAGAGGGTTTCAAGTTTGTGATGACCTCGGCAACCTCCTCCGCTGTAAAGTCTCTGCCCATCACCTCTCTGTCACCCTCACCCATACCCGGTAGGTTTGAGCTCTTCAGAAAATCTGTCTGTGCTTTCTCTATACCTGTGGAACGGGTCACCTTCCTTCCATCATATAATTCTTCGTAAAAACGCTTAAATTCTCCTACTATATTTTTAGGGTTGGCTGTGATTATGCCTGATTTGGTTCGTATAGCTTGGATATTGTAGGTCTTATCTTTGGGATTGAGCATCTTGGCCAATAGGGTATCTGGCTTGTTTTTCTATCTTTTTTTGTTTTGTTTTGTATCTGCCTTTTCAAAGAATTTCCTCTTTGACCAAGTCATTGATTTCTCGGCCTGGGAGGTCAGCAACAGATTCAGCTTAATCTGAGTGTCTCTAATCTTTAGGAGGGTAACTGGGTCTGGAGACCTCTTGTGTTCGTCCCAAAGGGTTTTCAGGTCTTTCTGACCTGCTGTGATTTTTGCATTCCTCTCTCTCTTTCTCTTGGCCGCCATACTGATGAGAGCCCCTCTTAGTGTTGCTTTATGTGCCTCCCAGAGGGTGATATGTGAGCGGACACTTCCTTCATTTTCTCTAAAGAAGTTCGAGATGTCTCCACTAATTTGCTCTTGTAATTCGGGTATTTTCAGTAGGGATTCGTTTAGTTTCCAATTTGCTCCTGGCCTGTCCAGCCCTAATTGTGCGCACCTTAGCTCTATTGGTGCACGATCTGACCACGAAATATCGTGGATCCCAGTATGGGAGATCTGTGGGACCAGTCTACTAGCGACAAAGAAGTAATCGATTCTGCTGAAGGAATTATGGAGGTGTGAGTAGAAGGTGTCATTTTTGTCTAAGGGGTGAAATTCCCTCCAAACGTCTACCAGCTCCAAGTCCCGTAGCCCCTGTTCTAGGGCTTTGGATCTTGTCGGTGTGCCATGCCTGGGGGGACCTGATCTGTCCAGGTCTGTGTTTAGCACTGTGTTAAAGTCGCCTCCTACGATCAAGGCGCCTTTAGCATGTTTTTGGATGGCGGAGAATGTTGTGATGTAGAAAGCGGAGTCGTGTCCATTTGGAGCATAAATTACCGCAATTGTAATAGGTTGCTGATTTATAGTATCTGCTAGCAGGAGGAACCTTCCTTTTTTATCTTTTTTTACTGTGTCCACCACCAGTCCTGCTCTGTTATGTATTAATATTGCAACTCCACATTTCTTCTCCTTTGCGGAGGATAGAAACACCTGTCTGAATTGCTTGTCAAAATATTTCGGAAAGCTGGTGGTGCTGAAATGTGTCTCCTGAATTAAGACTACGTTCCGCCCCTTTTCTCTTATAATCATTGAGGGCCACCTTTCTATTACGGGGGCAGTTTAACCCTTTGACATTATGGGATATAACTGTCAGCGTCATGTTGTGGGTCTGTTCTTACCTAGTCTTTGAGGGGTTCCCATGGTAGACGTCAGGGCACCACCAGGGGGTCTCCTCCCCCCTGCAATGTCCCGCAGCTCAACCAGCTCCAACGTTGCACCACCTAGGCAGAAGGCCGGGTGGGGGAGGGAGGACACAGAAGGGACACATGACACATAAGGAAAGGTACATTGAGTTGGCAGAGACTCAATGGTCCAAGACCATTGTCCCTCCCTTGCCTCTCGGGACCTGGGAATCCCGGGGAACCTTTTCCAGATCGCTACCTACCGACCTGGTGGCTCCCTTCCCAGTCCTCCCAAGGACTTGATTGGTACCAGAGGTGCAAACCTCTGACCTAGATTGTAGGCACATAGCGAAGGCCTGACAGCCCTCCCAACCTGCGGCTGCTTCCGGCGTTCTGTCCTAAGCTTGCTAGTTTCAGTCGTATCCCTCCGACTAGCTGTAATGTTGGTTCTAGCTTCATTCCCTATATACTTTAAATCCCCTATCCCTCTATTCAAACTTGTAACTCAACTGTGTTCTAATAACCCCTAATGTTCCCCATCTAATAACCTCTTGTAATAGCCAGTTAACTCTGACCCCCCTTTGTAGTGGTCCTCCTATTAGAGCTCTTATTTAGATTATTTGTGAGTTGCATATTCAGACGGTTATGTGTGTGCTGCTCTGAGCCCTTGCTTACTCTCCAAGAGTGCTGTTAGCCACTATCCTAGACCCTCTATCCCAGTGTGATTATGGCTGTGTCTCCCTTACCCCTCCTCACCTTTCTAGCTGGATTCTATTGTTATGTGGGGTCTAGTGTTTCTCCTCCTCCCCCATCTACTTTGGTTTTATACGTTGATCCTTTGTGGTGGATATTGGACCCCTCTCCCTGCTCAGCCCTCGATCCCTTCCCCGGCGTCTTTATTCATTTATTGATGCCTTTATTTATTAATTATCCCCCCTCCCTCCATCTCCGGGCCCCCATAGTCTGCAGCATCTTGACGCTTTTCCTCCTCGCCCCTCTGAGTCTCCGTCGGCCCGTCCGTCTACCATCAGATCTCCTGCCGGGTTTCCTTGTAAGGTGCCGGTGACCCGCCTTTTCCGGCCGTCCCCGGCGCCATCTTGGATGTGGCTCGTCGTCTACGAAGTCACTCTCTCGCGAGAACTGGCATTTCCTCCGCTGACGTCATCCGGCTCCTCCCTGGCAGCATTGGGGGTTGAATGCCAGTCCAAGATGGCCGCCACTCTCAGAGGTGCGCTGCAGGAGCTGAGGGGTGGTGAGTCAACTGACCTTAACTGGTCTCAAACTTGGCTCCCAACTGGGGAGCATCAACTGAAGCAGGTAAGCGTGGAGAATCGGCTCCTGGGCTCACTTTGGGCTGCAGGGTTGCTTCTTCTTGTCCGCTTTCCTGGCTTCCTTCCATGTTGGGTCCGGGGCTGCTTCTCCCGCTGTAACTTCCTCCATGATATTTTCCTGGAGCCCCAGCTTGGTTAGGAAGGTTCTCCCCTCCTCCGGTCGCCGCAACGTGTTAGCTGCTCCATTTTGTATCACCAGGAGGCCAAATGGATATAGCCAGCGGTACCGGGTCCCAGTCTCCTTCAGGATTTTGGTGATGTGGGCAATTTGTTTTCGTTTAAGCAAGGTGGTGGGAGATATATCCTGGTATATTTGAAGCTTATACCCTTCGAAGTCCCCTTGGCTCCTGGTGATTTGGCAAAATGTTTCTTTTACTTTAAAAAAGTGGAACCTTGCTATGATGTCTCGGGGGGGGGGGGTCTCCTTGTTGTGGCCGCGACCACAGTGCTCTGTGGCAGCGGTCCAGGTAAAGGTCCTGCTCTGAACGGTCCGGCATAAGATGTTGAAGCCACCGGCCCATGAACTCCTCCGGGTCCGTTTCAGACTCCGGAACCCCCTATTATCGGCATCCTCCTGCCTGTCCATGATGTCCCTGACCGTGTCCCTCACCTAGGCCACCTGCTTATCAGTCTTATGGAGGGCTTTTATTGTCGCGTCCATTTTTTTCTCTGGGGAATCAGTGCGTTCCCCTATCCCGCAGATATCCGCCCTTAGCGCTGCAACCTCTGACTGAAAACATTTTTTAATGTCCAAGCAAAATTCACGCATATCTCTTCACCGCATAATTTGATTGTCCCAGCTTGTATCTTCTCCGTCGGCTTCCTCCTCCGATTCAGATTCGCTTGGCGCCATTTCTCCCTGGCTCTTAGCCCGTGCTGCGTCTCCTTTGGTGAAATAATCTGTCAGAACTGTGGAGGTTCGCTTTGAGCGGGTCGATCGCGACATCCTGGGTAGTCAGGGCAGCTTTGGGGGAATTATTGGGTGATTTTTAATGCATTTTGAAGCAAATTTTTATTGATTTTGCCACAGGCTGTGAACGGAGCTAAAGGCTCACATGTCCATGCAGTTCAGCCTTCGCGCATGTGCCCCCAGTGAGTGTTGTTTTAAGTGTATTCTGCAGATGTCGTGTGTTTGTCTATTAAGGAAATAAATCACAATTTATTTTGCAACTTGTTCTGTTCAATCAAGTACCCAGAAATATAAATGTGTTGATAAAAGTTGGTGTCATCGTGACAATGTACCACTCCTAGTCCATCGAAGCTGGCATCCACGTGCAACACGTACGGTTGGTCTTGATTGGCGTAGGCCAGAACAGGGGTTTCGGTGACATTTTCCTTCAATTTCAAGAAAGCCTTCTCACAGTCGGGGGTCCATTTTGCACCGAATGGAATTTTGGGATTCGTGCCTTTCTGACGAGGGTCCTTAGTGTATATCTTCAATAGATTGTTTACGGCCTTGGAGATGCAGGGATATCCTTCAACAAATCTCCTGTACTATCGGCAGAACCCTAAGAAGGAGCGGAGCTCCACCACGTTCCCAGGGTGAGGCCAGTTCACCACTGCTTATACCTTGGTGGGGTCAGTCGCCACCCCTTCGGCGGACACTATATGCCCCACATAGATGACGGAGGTCTGGCAGAATTTGCACTTGTCTAGGGACAACTTCAAGCCTTCCTTTTGCAATTGGTCCAGGACCTTCAGTAGGTGTTCCTCATGTTCCTCCAGCGTCCGTCCAAACACGATATCGTCCAAATAGACCAGGCACTCTTGGGGGCTCATATCACTTATGGTCTTCTCCATCAAGCGTTGGAATGTGGCGGGGGCTTCACAGATCCCTTGGGGCATTCGAGTGAACTGGTAGAACCCCAACGGGCAGATAAACACTGTCTTCTCCTGATATTCGGGACTCATAGGCTCCTGATAGTACCCGGACCGCAGATCTAGTATGCTAAACCACTGACTACCGGACAATGCACCCAGGATTTCTTCAATTCGAGGTAGAGTATATTGATCTGGGATGGTCCGGCGGTTGAGGGTCCGGTAGTCCACACACAAATGTACAGAGCCATTCTTCTTCCGCACCACCACGATGGGAGAGGTATAGGGGCTGCAGGACTCTGCTATAATGCCGGCACCCTCCATATTGTTCAGGATATCCCGGAAAGCCTCCACATCCTGGGAGCTATTCGCCTAGATCGCTCTCGGAAGGGTGTGGTATCACTCAGCCGGATGGTGTGCCGGGCACTCTGGGTGCAACCCATATCCATCTCACTGGTGGAGAACACTTCTTTCCGCTCAATCAGCCAGGCATGGAGGTGTTTCTTCCATTCGGCCGGTAAGGACGAATCTCCGAAATCGAACTGTAGCGCTGAGTCAATCTTTTTTGCAGAAGCCACATTCACACAGTCCAAGGGCTTCATGTCTGTCAAGGGTATATTTTACCCAGCTCTTGATCGAATTCCAGCTGAACAGGGTGCAGAGAGATGTTCTGGATCGACACGGCAAACCGTCAAGGAAACGTAGACTTCCACTCCTTTACCTCCAATACCACCTTCCATCCTCTCTTCTCATCTTCTTCGGGTGACGACTCCAACAAGAAGTACCAGTCACTACCGTCTTCGCTAGGGTAGCTGGCCTGGGCCATCACATGCCGTACTCTCTCTGGTAGAATCTCGGTCACTCCTTTTTCCAGATTAAAGAACTGCCCGCATTGTTCTTGAGCAAGAATTCTGTGGCATTCTTCCTTTAAAGCCGGATGAATCCTCATGGAGGACAAAGACATCTCTCCCACTTCTTTAAAAAATCCCCAGTTCAACGATTGCACCACGTTAGCATTGGTTCCCAGAATAATGGGTGCATTCGGGTGTTCTCCGGGTTCTGGACATATCAGTGCTTCCACTTCCATGGGATGGATCATGTTGGTATTGAGTTGGTGTATGTCCATCTGCACCTTGATCAACTCGTCGATTGGGTAACTCTGCCTACTGAGGCCCCATAGGGTCATGATCTCAGCCGACTTCAGCGGTAGATGCTGCAGATGACGGTCGTAGAAGGATCGGTAGACAATGGTCACCTGAGACCCGGTGTCTAATAGTGCTGAAGCGTAGATTCTTTCAATTAGCACTCAGACCAATGCTGTGGGCCAATTCGACTGGAGAGGTCAGCTTGCGGCTCCTTCATCGGACTGGAAGGGGGTGCACTCTACCTGTCGCCGGGCGACGGAACCTTGAGTTGAGTAACGAAAGTCAAGGCCACTGACTTGGTAGTTACCTTCTGAGGGTAGTTTCTCCTTATAGGACCATCTCCCCTGCACTCATAGCAGCAAAAATTACATTCGGGTTCTGGACTGAAAAGAGGAGCCAGGCTTCGGGACG
This sequence comes from Ascaphus truei, assembly GCF_040206685.1. Taxonomy (NCBI): domain Eukaryota; kingdom Metazoa; phylum Chordata; class Amphibia; order Anura; family Ascaphidae; genus Ascaphus; species Ascaphus truei. The sequence goes on from NC_134492.1 coordinate 1,877,165, forward strand.
CCCGAGCTGGCGTTCGGGAGGCCTGTCGGGGAGGTTCTGGAGTATTTGCTGCCCAAGGGTCTTTTCTGCCAACGGCTCCCTTGGAGGGGCTGGCCATGTCTGCCCGTGGCTTAGGGTCTCGAGCCTTTGTGGGGGTATGGAACCACATGATAACCTCCTGATCTTTTACTCGATCCATTAGGTCTTCAACGTTAGGAGAGTTCTCTGTAGAAATGGGCTGCTGATCCTAAAAGTGATCGGGTGTGTTGGCAACGCTCCCTGCAGAAATTGTTGAAGTCATCTAGGTCGGACACCGGGACACCTTCTAGGAGATCAGGGTCCATAGGGCCAATTGAAGCAGTCGAAGGAACGCAGATAAATCTTCCCCCTCATCCTATTGAGGGTGTGGAACTGGGCCAATAAGGCAACGGCATCATCCTTAGTGACGTGAGCTTTAGTTTGGGCCAGGATCAGGGCTTGGGCATTGGCCTCCGCATAACACTCACGGTAGAACTAAACTATATTGGCGGCCGGGAGCTGCAGGCATTCCATGATCCGCTGCCTCTTGACTGCCACAGAGCAGGACCATTCTTGCAGCACTTGTACCGCTTGGTCTCTCCACTCCTCAAACTCTTCTGCTCCCAACAGCATAGGCCACACTCCAAAGAAAGCTTTGTGGTAGTGGTGGGCTTGTGAGGACTGTGCAAGTTTATCAGCCAGTAGCTGCAGTGTCTCTCCGAACGCAGGTTCTCCCTCAGAGCCAGAGTCGCTGCGGCCAGATCGTCTGATAAGCCGGGAAGTTATGCTAGCCTCACTTTTGCAGGGGCTCCCTGGGGTAGGGAGTAGGTAAGCTCCTGCGTCCAGGTTCGGGACAGGCCCTAGGCTAGTGTCTTTTTGACTATCAGAGCAGGGTAAATAATAGGATACCCACGGGTTAGGCCTCACGCAGGAGTAGGGCTTGAGTCCCAGCATCCTTGCTTAAATCACAATGGGTGTTAACTAGGACCATGCTTCAGGTAGAGGTGAGGTCCCACTTTCGGCCTAGGGGCTGAGCTGTGGCTATCCCTGGCAACCCCCTCAGGGCTAGGCACATGGTGTGTGAAGGGATATTGGCTGGGATATGGCCGACGGCCACCACGTGGCAGGGAGGTACCTTGAACTCCATGGCCCACTGGTAGACCTGCTGTCTTGACGGTACAAACATGGTATTCTTTTGGTTTTATTTGGTTCAGGGCACCCCAGGTCTGAATCTCAGCAGCGCCTCCAAATTTAACACCCCTTCCCTACCCCTAAGGGAAACTGTAGGCGTTATGCACTATGGTGCTACCTGTTAGACATAGAGGGGGTCTAAGCCTCAGCTCCTGGGGAGCCTGGGATGAATGGGTGCAGCGCCTCCGCCTGTGAGGATCCCAGCGTAGGTGGGATGGCTCCTCATGGGAACCGGTATATCTATACAGAATACCCCAAATAATCACACTCACAACAGGGTATACAATACTCCTTTACTATGGTCCCATAGTATACCCCAAAGATAATAATATGTAACACAACAATAGTAATGACAATAACAATACAATATGGGGCTTGTTCCCCACAATACGTAGGGTGCCCTGAGCACCTAGAACCATCAGAGCCTCCCTTGTCCCAAATGTATATGTGAGGGCAGTGCTACCCTCCTCTGTGTATTGTTGGTGCACATCTACCTTCCAGGTACAGGCCTGTAACCAGGAGATGCTCCCAAGGAAGATGGGGGTCGGGTCCCACGCTCCGGGGTCTCAGACACCAAGCCCCTCAGGCCTCACGTCCCGGCCACCATGCGGTGCTGCCTCCAGCCAGAGTAACTCACTCATAGTCTGCTGCCCTGCTTCGCTGGAGTATCTCACTACAGAGATAATCCCTATGCTGTTGGGGTCCCTACAATACTCAGCTACAGTGAGGGACTGCCTGGGGCCTAGGGGTAAGGTTCTGGCCTTGTCCAGGAAGCTTGACTAGCTCCATGGACACTACCTCCTCCTTCCACGGCTCCATTTCAACTGCCACTACCGGTCCTCTGTCCCACGGAGTTGATTCTCTTCTTAGAACCTTTCCTTCCTGTGGCGCCAACCCCAACATGGCCGTCGCCATGCTTCACACAAGCTGGCCACTGCAACTTCCCCCGATCCTCCAGAGCCACGGAACCGGATCTCTACGGAGGTAAGGGAGTACCCGGGCACACTACTGTTAATAGAAACCGATTACATAGTTTCACGGTAACTTATGACAAGCTATAATATACACCAAAATACCTGGGTTGAACTGAACACAGCTAAGGTATAAATAAATATAGTTCATACCTTGAAAAAGTGAACACACAAGATATACAAATAACAGACAAAATATACACTTACTTAGGGTTGGAATGGTGAAATAATCAGGAATCTTGATTAGCAATTCATACAGCAATCTCGAAATGACACACAAGACAATGGGTATAGGCTGAGCCTCGTTTATATACAATCTCAGTCCTATCCCTTAACCTTGGGGCGCCTGGCTGGCTAGCAAATTCTTTTGAAATAGAATCTCCCTTATCTGCAAGTGTGAATTATGACACTTACAGACCACTCAGGCCCTTTGTTCCTCCGCCCTATTGTATACAATCCGAGCGGTCAACCTTTGATCAGAGGGCTTATGCTAGACAACTTGTCTGCCCTCCTGACCTATTACCATAGCAGATGGGCTCTGCGTTCTCATACCAGACCCAAAATACCATTCACAGTTTAATATCTTCACATATTAGAATAAGCAGTTTTGTTGGGCCCAGTGGGCTGATACTTACCAGTTTGTCCTGACGGAAGTGACTCTTCATTGTGGCCAAGTTTTAGCCCACTGCGACCCCCAGAACCGGAGATACACAAATGCAGGTTAAAACACTTTTAAAATACAGGATTCTTCCCTTTAAAAATGAATCTTTGCCTTTCACTCTTTCTCCATTGAAATCAACGGGCTCCGCTGCCATAGGCTTCAATGGGGCGCTCCGCCGTTGAAGTCAATGGGCTTTGCCGTCATAGACTTTCAATGGGGGAAGCTCCGCCACTGAAGTCTATGGAAAAAAACAATAAATCTTTACATTTGCCCACACTCCGTCTGGTTGTTCGGAGAGGGCTGGAAATGGACATGCATTCAAGCCGGAACCGTGGCTGCATGTGACCCAACTCCCAGCCCTCTGGTCCCTCCAGAAGCGGAGATATGGGCTTACACTTTTTACCATTTCGGACTTAGCCGTTTTAACGCCACGCGGCTTTCCCCCATTGGAATCAACGGCCGGCACCGCCATAGATAATGCATGGGTGAGCGCCGCCATTGGATTCAATGGGACCTCTGCTCTTGAAGTCAATGGCGGGACCCTGGTTCATGAGTGCGACCCTTTGCGGGGGTCCCTCATTCCCGGACCCGTTGGGGGTCGTGTGGGGGGGGGGGCTCCTAGGGGTTAGGGGCTAGGAGCATAAAGAATTTTATTCCCAGGTGCCCTAGAACCTAAGATTCCCATGCCACTTGTCGTTGAACTTGAACTAACAGTGATCAAAGCTCTCTTTTAGAAAATGTTTCCGCTCTTGCGGTCTGCGGTTTGGATGGCTGCCAACCTGTTCCTGGAGGTCGGCGTCGAGGAATCCCCATTGAAGTCAATGGCCCCATTGACTTACAATGAGAAACCGCCGCTCCTCCTCTCGGACGCCACCTGCTGGTCGTAGCTGGAAAACAGGTCTAAAACCGCTACTTCTGCCATTGGAATGCATGGAACTTCAATGGCGACCTATGGAAGCTGCAAGGAGCCTGAAAAGGCAGGAAAAGGGAACAAAGGGCTATAATCACCGAATTAACATTAACCCCTTCCCTCCCGCATCAACCCCAGTGTATGTGTTGGTGCAAACACTGGGATGGGACAATACATTTTTACAGGGGAATAAACAGTTGGATTCTGAAGCAGGGTAAAACACATTACTGGACCGCAGTCCAGTTAACCCCTTGCTTCCCAAGTGAGAGCAGGGGGTGGCCAAATGGGGTGTAACCCCTTTAATCCCAGGCCAAACCCCCTCTCCCATGACACATAGTCTCCCAGATATCATCCCAATCCTTTGGATCTAGAGATGCCCCTATGTCCCGCTCCCATTGTTTTATATGAGGAGTATCGGAGGGTTTGCTAGGCTGATTTTTAACGCCTCAGTCATCTAGTTTTAGCCTATTAAACTGACTACAGTCATTAGTTCAGTCACGTTCTCTGCGGGATTGCCATTTTTAAAAGGTCAATTTGTAAAGTGGCCTGCTTGACCAAAATGTGCTGTTCTTGGCTAACAAACTTCCTTAAATTGAGAAAACTTGTTAGCATAAATGTGGATGGATAACGTTTTTCAATGATTGGTAATGCTGCTCTATCTTTAAGGGCGGAGCGGCCTGTGCCTGATAGTAATATGAAACGCTGCACTATCTGTAAGGGCGGAGCGGCCTGTGCCTGATAGTAATATGAACGCTGCTCTATCTGTATGGCCGGAGCGGCCTGTGCCTGATAGTGATATGATCGCTGCTCTATCTGTATGGCCGGAGCGGCCTGTGCCTGATAGTAATATGAACGCTGCTCTATCTGTATGGCCGGAGCGGCCTGTGCCTGATAGTAATATGAAACGCTGCTCTATCTGTAAGGGCGGAGCGGCCTGTGCCTGATAGTAATATGAACGCTGCTCTATCTGTATGGCCGGAGCGGCCTGTGCCTGATAGTGATATGATCGCTGCTCTATCTGTATGGCCGGAGCGGCCTGTGTCTGATAGTAATATGAACGCTGCTCTATCTGTAAGGGCGGAGCGGCCTGTGCCTGATAGTAATATGAACGCTGCTCTATCTGTATGGCCGGAGCGGCCTGTGCCTGATAGTAATATGAACGCTGCTCTATCTGTAAGGGCGGAGCGGCCTGTGCCTGATAGTAATATGAACGCTGCTCTATCTGTATCGCCAGAGCGGCCTGTGCCTGATAGTAATATGAACGCTGCTCTATCTGTATGGCCGGAGCGGCCTGTGCCTGATAGTAATATGAACGCTGCTCTATCTGTAAGGGCGGAGCGGCCTGTGCCTGATAGTAATATGATCGCTGCTCTATCTGTATGGCCGGAGCGGCCTGTGCCTGATAGTAATATGATCGCTGCTCTATCTGTATGGCCGGAGCGGCCTGTGCCTGATAGTAATATGGACGCTGCACTATCTGTATGGCCGGAGCGGCCTGTGTCTGATAGTAATATGAACGCTGCTCTATCTGTATGGCCGGAGCGGCCTGTGCCTGATAGTAATATGAACGCTGCTCTATCTGTAAGGGCGGAGTGGCCTGTGCCTGATAGTAATATGAACGCTGCTCTATCTGTATGGCCGGAGCGGCCTGTGCCTGATAGTAATATGAAACGCTGCTCTATCTGTATGGCCGGAGCGGCCTGTGCCTGATAGTAATATGAAACGCTGCTCTATCTGTATGGCCGGAGCGGCCTGTGCCTGATAGTAATATGAACGCTGCTCTATCTGTATGGCCGGAGCGGCCTGTGCCTGATAGTAATATGAACGCTGCTCTATCTGTATGGCCGGAGCGGCCTGTGCCTGATAGTAATATGAAACGCTGCTCTATCTGTATGGCCGGAGCGGCCTGTGCCTGATAGTAATATGAAACGCTGCTCTATCTGTATGGCCGGAGCGGCCTGAGCCTGATAGTAATATGAAACGCTGCACTATCTGTATGGCCGGAGTGGCCTGTGCCTGATAGTAATATGAACGCTGCTCTATCTGTATGGCCGGAGCGGCCTGTGCCTGATAGTAATATGAACGCTGCTCTATCTGTATGGCCGGAGCGGCCTGTGCCTGATAGTAATATGAAACGCTGCTCTATCTGTATGGCCGGAGCGGCCTGTGCCTGATAGTAATATGAACGCTGCAATATCTGTATGGCCGGAGCGGCCTGTGCCTGATAGTAATATGAAACGCTGCTCTATCTGTATGGCCGGAGCGGCCTGTGCCTGATAGTAATATGAACGCTGCTCTATCTGTATGGCCGGAGCGGCCTGAGCCTGATAGTAATATGAACGCTGCTCTATCTGTATGGCCGGAGCGGCCTGTGCCTGATAGTAATATGAACGCTGCACTATCTGTATGGCCGGAGTGGCCTGTGCCTGATAGTAATATGATCGCTGCTCTATCTGTATGGCCGGAGCGGCCTGTGCCTGATAGTAATATGAACGCTGCACTATCTGTATGGCCGGAGCGGCCTGTGCCTGATAGTAATATGAAACGCTGCACTATCTGTATGGCCGGAGCGGCCTGTGCCTGATAGTAATATGAAACGCTGCTCTATCTGTATGGCCGGAGCGGCCTGTGCCTGATAGTAATATGAAACGCTGCACTATCTGTATGGCCGGAGCGGCCTGTGCCTGATAGTAATATGAAACGCTGCACTATCTGTATGGCCGGAGCGGCCTGTGCCTGATAGTAATATGAAACGCTGCTCTATCTGTATGGCCGGAGCGGCCTGTGCCTGATAGTAATATGAACGCTGCTCTATCTGTATGGCCGGAGCGGCCTGTGCCTGATAGTAATATGAACGCTGCTCTATCTGTATGGCCGGAGCGGCCTGTGCCTGATAGTAATATGAACGCTGCTCTATCTGTATGGCCGGAGCGGCCTGTGCCTGATAGTAATATGAACGCTGCACTATCTGTAAGGGCGGAGTGGCCTGTGCCTGATAGTAATATGAAACGCTGCTCTATCTGTATGGCCGGAGCGGCCTGTGCCTGATAGTAATATGAAACGCTGCTCTATCTGTATGGCCGGAGCGGCCTGTGCCTGATAGTAATATGAACGCTGCTCTATCTGTATGGCCGGAGCGGCCTGTGCCTGATAGTAATATGAAACGCTGCACTATCTGTATGGCCGGAGCGGCCTGTGCCTGATAGTAATATGAAACGCTGCACTATCTGTATGGCCGGAGCGGCCTGTGCCTGATAGTAATATGAAACGCTGCTCTATCTGTATGGCCGGAGCGGCCTGTGCCTGATAGTAATATGATCGCTGCTCTATCTGTATGGCCGGAGCGGCCTGTGCCTGATAGTAATATGATCGCTGCTCTATCTGTATGGCCGGAGCGGCCTGTGCCTGATAGTGATATGAACGCTGCTCTATCTGTAAGGGCGGAGCGGCCTGTGCCTGATAGTAATATGAACGCTGCTCTATCTGTATGGCCGGAGCGGCCTGTGCCTGATACTAATATGAAACGCTGCACTATCTGTATGGCCGGAGCGGCCTGTGCCTGATAGTAATATGATCGCTGCTCTATCTGTATGGCCGGAGCGGCCTGTGCCTGATAGTAATATGATCGCTGCTCTATCTGTATGGCCGGAGCGGCCTGTGCCTGATACTAATATGAAACGCTGCACTATCTGTATGGCCGGAGCGGCCTGTGCCTGATAGTAATATGATCGCTGCTCTATCTGTATGGCCGGAGCGGCCTGTGCCTGATACTAATATGAAACGCTGCACTATCTGTATGGCCGGAGCGGCCTGTGCCTGATAGTAATATGATCGCTGCTCTATCTGTATGGCCGGAGCGGCCTGTGCCTGATACTAATATGAACGCTGCTCTATCTGTATGGCCGGAGCGGCCTGTGCCTGATACTAATATGAAACGCTGCACTATCTGTATGGCCGGAGCGGCCTGTGCCTGATAGTAATATGATCGCTGCTCTATCTGTATGGCCGGAGCGGCCTGTGCCTGATAGTAATATGATCGCTGCTCTATCTGTATGGCCGGAGCGGCCTGTGCCTGATACTAATATGAAACGCTGCACTATCTGTATGGCCGGAGCGGCCTGTGCCTGATAGTAATATGATCGCTGCTCTATCTGTATGGCCGGAGCGGCCTGTGCCTGATAGTAATATGATCGCTGCTCTATCTGTATGGCCGGAGCGGCCTGTGTCTGATAGTAATATGAAACGCTGCTCTATCTGTATGGCCGGAGCGGCCTGTGCCTGATAGTAATATGATCGCTGCTCTATCTGTATGGCCGGAGCGGCCTGTGTCTGATAGTAATATGATCGCTGCTCTATCTGTATGGCCGGAGCGGCCTGTGCCTGATAGTAATATGAAACGCTGCTCTATCTGTATGGCCGGAGCGGCCTGTGCCTGATAGTAATATGAACGCTGCTCTATCTGTATGGCCGGAGCGGCCTGTGCCTGATAGTAATATGATCGCTGCTCTATCTGTATGGCCGGAGCGGCCTGTGCCTGATAGTAATACTGTATGAACGCTGCTCTATCTGTATGGCCGGAGCGGCCTGTGCCTGATAGTAATATGAACGCTGCTCTATCTGTATGGCCGGAGCGGTCTGTGCCTGATAGTAATATGAAACGCTGCTCTATCTGTATGGCCGGAGCGGCCTGTGCCTGATAGTAATATGAAACGCTGCTCTATCTGTATGGCCGGAGCGGCCTGTGCCTGATAGTAATATGAAACGCTGCTCTATCTGTATGGCCGGAGCGGCCTGTGCCTGATAGTAATATGAACGCTGCTCTATCTGTATGGCCGGAGCGGCCTGTGCCTGATAGTGATATGAACGCTGCTCTATCTGTATGGCCGGAGCGGCCTGTGCCTGATAGTAATATGAACGCTATAGATTTACCTCAAACTTTGGCCATGGTGATCGTGACGGCACGCAGGAGGGCGCGCGGGGCGTGATCACATAGATGTGCCTCTATGAGGCTGTCTATAGAGCGCACAAACGCACGGGAGCAAAGGCGCTGGCGCTCGCAATGCAGGGGGAAACTTAAAAATCTATTTTCACTGGTGGATCACGTCTGCGCCCCCGACACGCCTCCCCATCTCCTCTGCATGCAGGACACAGATCTCTCTGGCTGCAGGCGGCGGGGAAGCTGAGAGGACGCTCGCGCCCTCGCCAGCGTTCATCATGGCTGCAGCCTAAGCTCTTCGGGGCAGGGACTCCTTTTCCTAAGTGTCACTTTTATGTCTGAAGCACTTCTTTCCATTATGTGTTTTGTATTATTTGTTATTTTATATGATTAAGTCACGCGTATTACTGCTGTGAAGCGCTATGCACATTAATGGCGCTATATAAATAAAGATATACATAAAATGTTCTCACCTATAAGTTACAATCTGGTTATTTTATAATACAATATTTACAGATGCAGAAAAATGTACAAATTAATTAGATACTTCAGTGTAATAATGTCTTTATCATGTATATATGTTAACATTCCTGCTTTTTTAGGTTTCTATTAACAGTTTTTCCTACACTGTGTAATGCATTTGCTCCCAATATTTGCGTCTCCCACAGAAGTATCAAAATCTGAAGTGTTTGTCATACAATTATTTTTAGGCAAGGAAAGTGTTTTTATTCCATCCTCATGCCCCTCTCTATAACACCCTTGGCATGTAAGCACATGTATGTGTTTCAACACTTAGAAACAGTGACTCACAACGAAATGTTTTCCGTGTATTTCAGTCAAAGTTACACCTTTATTCCAGTCGGGGAAGATTTCAGAATTTTGGAACTAAAAATTACTTTTATGGGGACACCCTAGAATTATTGTTTTACTGGGGGTGTCATAATCCAAAGCAATTGATAACAATACATTGGTCTGTTTTACATTCTCCAAGCCCACAACAATCAATAGGTTTCCATTATCAGGTCCAGCTGGGTCACTGGTCTGTCAATGAGCTGTTGTAATTGCTGTACATGGGTGAATCTGACCAGTCAATTGCTGCTGACAAGAGGAAAACATGCTGACAGCCACTGGAACAAGTCAGAACACAGACGTACACTCTGTGTGCCATCCAGAGAGACGCTGAGCAAGGCCATTCCCAAAAAGTAGGGGCACACAGCAGGAGGCTTTCTGGGTGGGACTGACACAGTACAGTCACCGCCGTGTGTCACAGACACAAACACAAACCCGTGCACTTAACGGTACCTGAAATGACTCTGCAGATTACCCTTATATAAATCTTTCATACGAAAAAGTAAATGCAGAATGCAAACATATTTGAGCATTGAACACTTAAAAAAAGTCATTAGTCTTCTGCATAATTACATATAATTGTCTAAATCATCTATTTATTTACAGTATTTTTATTTGCTTTGTTTAGCTTTTGACATTTAAAAAATGTTTATGTAATCTACCCATTTATGTTACTATAAAAAAGGTGTAAAGTAAAATAACAAAGTATATAATAATAGTTTCAGTAACATACTATCCTTTGTCCAGCATGATAAAGACATAATAGACATTCGCCAAAAGCTGGGAGAAACCCAAGTGCTTCTCTTGCAGACAAAGGCAAATACTTATAGGCTTCTAATTAGATGAAGCAATCTTGTGACTTCAAGCACTTGATGTGTCAATTCTTTTATAGCATTAATTAAAAGGCATGTATTATTTTTTAATAAATTGCTTCATGTTTTAGCCTCTATTGCTTTACCAAATGTGATTATATGCGCTGAAGGGAATTCAGGTTAATATGTTGACACATACGCTTGACTGGTTTGGTTGCGTACACTCCCTGACAGGTCCTAATCATCCCCTGCCCTAAAGGCAGAAGCAAAGACAGCATTTTAATTACTGAACTAGACAAGAGTTTGCCAGGATTAAATTGAGACATAATTAGGCTTCCAAATTGTAATAATTGTCCTAGCTAATTGGGTAGACATGTACATTATATGATGTGTCATGATTAGATAATTAGTACTTTAAAATGACAAAATTATGCTCTTGATTACAAATTATGGATGTAGGGGTGTTGGGGGGAGCATATCTCTATAAGCCTGTAAAGAGTTTAGCAATGTTGATAATTTGAAGTCCATTAGGATCTGGAGTTCAGCATGATGAGAAAGGCTCCTGGTTTATCCCTACGCCTTATCATGCCGTTCTATAATAGTATGTTATATTTAGATAGTGTCTTTCAATTCAAACATTTACAATGATCTTTTACAATTAAATTGTATATGTATTCATGCAGCATCACCTGAAGTAAAATCTCGGTTGCATATTTCAATTTAATTTTTATTACCCAATCACAGGGTACTAATCCGTACCCAAAATACTATTAAAATAAGTGATAGTGTGTTTGGATTGAGGGAGGTAGAATCCTGTTGGACCATAACTTTTAAATGGTTCATCTATGAGAACAGAAAGAGGAGCGGTATATTTTCAAAATACTCTGTATTCCTTGAGAGAAAAATAAAAGTTCATAAAAATAATACTTTGGTGTGTTCTGCATCACCTCGTTCCAATGCACCTCACACCCAAGAGAAGACAAAACATAGAAACATCACGATTGACAGCACATAAGAAACACTAGTGGCATCTATTCTGCCTATTGTCCTGTGTGCTGTGAAACTTCACAACACAACACAATAGATGTACGTGAATGATAGTAGAAGTGAACACACGACTTTGTGTCTATAACATCAGCGAAGTAACCAGAGCAAACAGTGGTGTTGGGAAGAAGACAAATAACTTCCTCTATCACAATTATTATTATCGTTTATTTGTAAAGCACCAACATATTCTGCAGCGCGGTACAAAGGGGGCACAGAGATTTGATAACTACATAAACAGAGTTACATACAAATAACGACAAATGTAACGTCTCCGAGACGAAGCCCTCTGTGTAAGGGTGAAACGCGTTGAGGGGGAGACGCTGCTGTAGCCCTGGTGTGTGTACAATAAAGTTTTTTGAAGAGACATCCGGGAGCTTTCTTTCAGACATGCGCAGTTGCGCCGAACTTCCACCATTTTCCTGAATCGCTTTGACGGTGGCATGCAGGAGTAGGCGAGGAGAGTGGGTCCCAAACCGGAGGAGCAGGTGATGTAGTAATGTTATCCCCCTGCACCGGTGAATTCTGTGGCCCTGCATAGCTCCCTCATACCTATTCCAGTGTCTGATACCTCCAGACCTGTGTAATTACACTGAAGCGCACGACAGACTCCCTGGCACTTATTGAATTACATTGTTAAAAACAAAAAACAAACTAACATAAAAAACAAAATCTCCTACATGTTTCAGGCTCTCCAGCCCTTTCTCGGTCTCCTAGAGCAGCACATTTGGGGGGCTGGCAGTGATGGCAGCCGGAGCAGAGGAGGAGGTCTGGTGTCTGCCACCGTGGAGGAGTGTGAGAGAGAGGGGGGTACCGTACAATGACAAGGATAGCACTGTTAGGGTGCAGTATTTATCGGGGTAATGGTGCAGGGGTGGTGCTCAAAGGACAAAGTAATGGCACAATTACAGAAACAGTAACTGCAGGGAAATGCCAGTCTCCCAATATGAAATCCACAGTAACAAATAGAAGGCAGCGGCACAACTAAGAACATTTAACCCTTTGCGTGCCAAAGGGACCATGGCACCAACGTGCCACAGCTCCTCCGGAACTGCATAGCCCCTGTCACGGGGCGCTCATAGTGTTAAACAAACACACTTATTACTCGCATCTTCACAGCAACGTTTCGAGCGTCATACTTGGCCCTGAGGAAGAACCCTGGTGTGAGGCTCGGACATTGGCTGAAAACATATGAGTGATTATGGTTGTTACATGTTGTTTGGGGTGTTACTGCCTTCTTTTTGTTCTATTGATCAGGGTAGATATACAGCCACCTGAACAGTTATGTTATCATTCTATGGGGACAGCTGTCCGGTACGACAGCTTCTGAGTCTGACATAACCAAGCACATTGGCAGAATATTTCCTATTGTTGTCACATGGAAGGAAGAGGCACGTGCAAAGTACAGAGGGAAGATTTTGGGCACATGTATGTCACAGTGCAGCTATTTGTAACTCACATCTGTAACATTACTTAGCATCTCTTATCTACCAGGGTCTGAGTAAGTGGTGCAGTTGCTTCACATATAAAAATATAAAGATTGGGGCAGCGCCATTGTCACGGTATCTGAACACAGCAATATAGTACAATTAACAGACAAGAAGGTAACACTTACTTAGGGTTGGGGGATGGAGAAGTATCAGCTAGCAATTCTCCAGCAATCCGGTGACATTCCAGGTGGAATCAGAAGCACAACTAAAAACTGTAGGGTTGACACAGTTTATATACCTGTGTAACCCTATTCTTAACATTGAATACAGACTATTGGTGAACAATTATCTGTATCCAATCCCTAACGAGGAGACACAGATTAACCCATGCCCCCAGCTAATTAGCCCATGTGTACTGGGACTCTATGGGTAGCCCCATAATTAAATCAGGGGCGATGACCAGTTTACCAGTTTGAAGTATCTGCATTGTTTGTAGGTGTAGACATAACACTTACAAACCACTCCAGTTTGATGATTCTCCACCCTCAGGTAACAATTAGAGTGGCAGAGTCTGTTGATTAGTACTGGTCTGTTGATTAGTACTTAGTGTAAACAATCCGGGCAGTTAACTTTTGATCACAGTGCTTAGGCTCAATCAGCAGGCTGCCCTTCATGACCTATTAGCATAGCAGATGGTCTGCATTTTCAGAGCAGATCCAAAATACCATACATATATACTTTAATATCTACACATATTAATAAGTTCCATTCTGGTGGGCTCAGTGGGTCGAAATTTGCCAGTTCTGATTGCCTACAGTGACTCCACACATTGGCCAAATATCAACTCTCTGCGACCTCCAGAACTGGAGATACAGAAATGCACTTTAAAACATTAAAATACAGTATTATAATGAAACATGGGAACATACATTTTTCATGACATGACAAGGTGTAAACCACATTCCTGGACCGCAGTCCAGTTAACCCCTTGCCTCCCTGGTGAGGTCAGGGGGTGGCCATATGGGGTGCAACCCCTTTAATACCGGGCCAACCCCCCTCTCCCTCTACAGCCATACCGCTGGATTAACAACATAATCATAATATTTTCCAGTTTTCTCTAGGCCACCACGAAAATTAATTGTGGGGGGGCACTCGGCTGAAGTATTGCCTATGGCACCAATTACCATTGCACCAGCCCTGCTTACAAACTAGAGGAATATCTTAATATTCTTTCCCCCTTCCACTATCACCCCTACACCCACACTCCCCTTCCACTGTCACCCATACACCCACACTCCCCCTTCCACTGTCACCCATACACCCACACTCCCCCTTCCACTGTCATCCCTACACCCGCACTCCCCCTTCCACTATCACCCCTACACCCACACTCCCCCTTCCACTGTCACCCATACACCCACACTCCCCCTTCCACTGTCACCCATACACCCACACTCCCCCTTCCACTGTCATCCCTACACCCACACTCCCCCTTCCACTATCACCCCTACACCCACACTCCCCCTTCCACTGTCACCCATTCACCCACACTCCCCCTTCCACTGTCACCCCTACACCCACACTCCCCCTCACTGTCACTCCTACACCCCCCCTCACTGTCACCCCTACACACCCCTCACTGTCACCCCTACACCCACACTCCCCCTCACTGTCACCCCTGCACCCACACCCCCCCTCACTGTCACCCCTACACCCCCCCTCACTGTCACCCCTACACCCACACCCCCCCTCACTGTCACCCCTACACCCCCTTCACTGTCACCCCTACACCCCCCTCACTGTCACCCCTACACCCACACCCCCCCTCACCGTCACCCCTACACCCACACTCCCCTTCACTGTCACCCCTACACCCACACTCCCCATCACTGTCACCCCTACACCCCCTCACTGTCACCCCTACACCCACACCCCCCTCACCATCACCCCTACACCCACACTCCCCCTCGCTGTCACCCCTACACCCACACTCCCCCTCACTGTCACCCCTACACCCACACTCCCCTTCAATGTCAATAACACCACCATCGCCTATCCACATCAAGCCCGCTGTCTAGGAGTCATCTTTGGCTCAGAACTCTCCTTCATTCCTCACATTCAGTCCCTCACGAAGTCCAGCCGTCTCAACATCCAAAATATTGCCAAGATACGCCCTTTTCTCACTCATGATGCAACTCAAATCCTAATCCACTCACTCATCATCTCCTACCTCGATTACTGCAACCATCTTTTTGTTGGCATTCCCCTTGTCAACTTCTCCCAACGCCAATCCATCCAAAATGCTGCAGCCAGACTCATCTACCTCACTCACCGCTCCACTTCTACTGCTCCCATAGCCTCTAGAATTACATTTAAAACCCTTGTAATGACTTTAAGAGGTCTCAACGACACTGCCCCCTTACATCTCTGCCCTCATCCACAAATACATACCTAAACGCCCCCTACGTTCTGCCCACGACATCCAGCTCTCCTCCCACCGTATTACCTCCTCTCACTCCCGCCTGCAAGTCTTCTCCCGTGCTGCCCCTATCTGTGCAATTCCCCACCACACACCAGCAGACTCTCCCCCAGCTTAGCTATTCAGGAGAGCCTACATGCTATACCTCTAACATCCAACTCCCCTCCCTCTGCAACTCCATAGGGACCAGCTGTAGGTTGGACCAATCTCCCCCCTATGTAACATCCCATCCCCAAAGCCTTAATGGCTTCAGCTGTCGGGCTGGGCCGTACTCTAACCTGAGCTGCACCTTATCCCACAATGAGCAGCCACCTTACCTTCTCGTTTCAACATTGTCCCTCATTCCCTGTAGAGTGTAACCTCTCAGCATCAGGGCCTCAGTACCTCTCTGTATCAGTTTGTGCATGCGTGTCCTCACCTGTATGTAACGGGTTGTGTTTTTGTAATATACATAACTCTGTACCCCATTTTATTACGCTTTGGAATATGTTGGTGCTTCACAAATAAGCGATAATGATGATAATAATAATAGAAGGACTGAGTGACAATGTATCAGTATGTTCCTACTACCAATTAGATTGTAAGCTCTTTGGAGCACGGACTCCTTTTCCGAAATGTTACTTTTATGCCTGAAGCACTTATTCCCATGATCTGTTATTTGTATTACTTGTTATTTATATGATTGTCACGTGTATTACTGCTGTGAAGAGCTATATACATTAATGGCGCTATATAAATAAAGACATACATTCATACATACATACAAAGGTGAAGTGGCTTCCCATTGTGGGACGGAGTGTGCCTCAGAATGGGCTGTGCCTCAGGATGGAGTGTGCCTCAGAATGGGGTGTGCCTCAGGATAGAGTGTGCCTCAGAATGGGGTGTGCCTCAGGATAGAGTGTGCCTCAGGATGGAGTGTGCCTCAGGATGGAGTATGCCTCAGGATGGAGTATATCTCAGGATGGAGTATGCCTTAGGATGGAGTATATCTCAGGTTGGAGTATGCCTCAGAACGGAGTATGCCTCAGAATGGAGTATGCCTCAGAACGGAGTATATCTCAGTTTGGAGTATATCTCAGGTTGGTGTATGCCTCAGGATGGAGTATATCTCAGGTTGGTGTATGCCTCAGGATAAAGTATATCTCAGGACGGAGTGTGCCTCAGAACAGAGTGTGCCTCAGAACAGAGTGTGCCTCAGAACAGTGTGCTTCAGAACAGAGTGTGCCTCAGAATGGAGCGTGCCTCAGAACAGAGCATGCCTCAGAACGGAGCGTGCCTCAGAACAGAGCGTGCCTCAGAACAGAGCGTGCCTCAGAACGGAGCGTGCCTCAGAATGGAGCGTGCCTCAGAACGGAGCGTGCCTCAGAACGGAGCGTGCCTCAGAACGGAGCGTGCCTCAGAACGGAGCGTGCTTCAGAATGGAGCGTGCCTCAGAACAGAGCGTGCCTCAGAACGGAGCGTGCCTCAGAATGGAGCGTGCCTCAGAACGGAGCGTGCCTCAGAACAGAGCGTGCCCCAGACAGAGTATGCCTCAAAACGGAGTATGCCTCAGAACAGAGTATGCCTCAGGACGGAGTATGCCTCAGGACGGAGTATGCCTCAGGACAGAGTATGCCTCAGGACGGAGTATGCCTCAGGATGGAGTATGCCTCAGGACGGAGTATGCCTCAGGTTGGAGTATGCCTCAGGATGGAGTTGATCTCAGGTTGGTGTATGCCTCAGGATGGAGTATATCTCAGGTTCGTGTATGCTTCAGGATGGAGTATATCTCAGGTTGGAGTATGCCTCAGGACGGAGTTTATCTCAGGTTGGTGTATGGTCCATCCGACAGCTGATCCCATTAAGGAATGAGGATGGGGATGTTCGGGGTTGTTACATAGCGTGGAGATTGGTATTTATATGAATACACATAATTACACATCCAGAAGAAACTAAATGATTTGCCCTAAATTGAAAAACTCATATATATATTAATTTCAACAATACTCCCAAATCCCCTTTTCATTTCTGCCCACTCTTTTTCTTTCTGTCCTCGTCTTTCCTGTCTGCACATGAATCCCTTTCCTTCATACTCCTGTCTCCCTTGTCAGACTCTTTCTTTTTGTCATATGTTTTTATCCATTTTTAAATCGTTTAATTTTATGAAGCAAAGTGTTACTTTTATCCTCCCCATTGTTTCCTTATCATTTTCCTATATATTTTTTCATATTCAATCTCTCTCTTCTGCCTTAACCTTCACCTCTCATCTACTCTTAGTTTATATCATACAAAAAAAATAATATATACATATATATAAAATAAGAAACAAATAGTCGATACCATTCTGCGGCTAACTAAATGCTTTTATTTGTGCGAGCTTTCGAGATACATTGATCTCTTCTTCAAGGCGATGTTATATATTTGATTAAGCCAAAAAACTCTTTACACACACACGCACGCACACGTGCACACATGTACATGCGCGCACGCACACACGCACACACGCACACGCACACACACGCACACACACACACAGACACCTCTTCTGTTGTCTATGCTTTCCTCTACTAGTCCATTTCTCTGTGTATCATGCTTTTTTTTTTAAATTTGCTTCTCCAGCTTTATAAACAAAAATCTAGTAATTGATTTGAGTTTTGCCTTTATGCTTTCTCTTGTTTATTTAAATATTGAAAGTTACTAGCCAATGCCACAGTTCCATGTTTATCATCTCTCCCATGTGGTGCCAACATCCCATCTCCCTACATGGCAGACTGGGGGACAGAGTTGGTGTCAACTCCATCTAAGTTCCCTTGTTGAAGTGCTATTTGAAATCATCAAAATGCTAATGATGTGCAGAGTCCTGGGCGGCTTGTAATGTGCTGGAGACTGGTGTTGCTCCTCTAGCGATGCCATTATTTCATAATAATTACTCGCTTAAGAATGCCTGAATAAAGAAAGCAAGGTGTGACAGAGTGCTGGTCAGCAGACAGCTGCCCCATCTTGCCTTCCAACCCCCAGGGCCCAGGCTGACCTCCTTTTTCATCTTCTCTCTTTCCTTTTGTTCTCCTCTTTCTGTTATTCCCATTTTAATGTCTCCTCACCTCATTTCTTTCAATTCAAATGTCATTTCAATGTTCTTCTCATCTCCGCGCTCGTTCTTTTGTATTGTGTTGTCTATCCATGTGGATTTAAAGGGCCATGTCGTTAAGCTTGTCCCGAACAAGAGACATGGCCGGTGCAGATAATATGAGGTATATTTGTATAAACTACACAGAAATAGTTTCATGCAACCGGAGTTTAATAAACAGACAGGTGCAGCAATGAAATCTCAAACATATTCCCACACAAAAAATAGAAGCCTTTTGTGATTTTGTGAATTCACATTTAGTGGGACCACTTTTGGGCCCCATAAACATTAAAGAGAGTGCAAAACTAAAGCACCAGTTGGTCAAATCAAGAAACTAAGCTGCTTTTAATAATTTTTTAATAGGATACATTTAGTGTGCATTTCACCCCTAGTTTTGCCAACAGACTTTGATATATGTTTTTTGAAATACAGCGATATTTCTTGTCTGACTCCTTCAAATGTCATAATAAATAATTAAATTATTAGAAAAAAGAGGAAATAGTTATTTGTTGTACATAACCGATTATAAAATATACTGGGGGAGGGGTTTGCAGGTAATTATAAATGATGTTTTCACTCAGACGACCGTCTATTTCTAGGGCTTGATGTTTTATGCCACCATCCCCTAAACAAAATCTCCCATTCTTGGGAAAAGGTGTGAAATCTGTCAGAAAGATTCACTTTCTCCGTATCCTACAATGTGGCTCTGGGTTTTTTTTTTTTAAGAATTTAGTTTACAGCTGAAAGCTCAACACCTTGTTGGCTCTGATTGCAGAAAACACACCTTATAAATATATGATAACCCTGCTGTAATAGATAGTGTGACAATTTAGTTCACCGCGCGTTTCAAGCTGCTAATTGATTGTTTCAGTCCAGGGACTATATGGAATAAATTAAAGCCATCAAAAGGATATCACAGTTCATTTTAGGATAATGCTTTCCCTGTCGCTTCTTATTCATCTTGTGTCTCTCACGTGCATTAACCCCATCGGTTAGTGGCTCGTATGTCATTGTACTTTCATGTTCTGTACTGGGTGAAATGCAAACCCCGGACTGGCCACCAGAGGTCACTCTATTTGCATAGACCAGAGTTTAAAAGTAAATTGTGTGGCCACAGATTTGAGATTTACCAATATCAAGGAATGCAAAAATAAATAAATAAAGGTTTCAGTCTCAGATGTGTTAAGGCTGCAGAACAGCGAGTGCCACGGAAAATCCTTCCTATTTAAAACATGAAGATATTGTTGTCCCCGAAACTATTGTAAATGCACAGACCAACATGATTTACATATACATAATCTCACTCTAATTAAAGGAGAGAGAACAAATTAAAATCTTTCATATGCACATGCTAACCACCTAATGTATAGTGTGTTATTATAAGCACAGGCAGCTTTCCGACACTTTTATTTCACAATATTCATGGAGATTGAAAATAAAAAATAAAAACACTTTCCTATGACATTAAAATACATGAGGGCTTTGGAATATGTTTCAGCGGGTTGGGGCCTCCTTCTACCTAAAGAGGGTACATAGTAGGGAGTAAAACTTCTGGGATTAATAAATAAAATACATAAAGGTTATAGTTATGTGCTTGCTGGCATTGTCGTGCTAATTCTGCACGAGGGTCGCACTCAAACAGCACTCCTGATATTATCAGTTCTCTAAGGTCAACCTTGCCAAACTAGTAACTAGGGATTGTGGGTAACCTGAGAACTCCGCTGTATTTTCCGCTGTCAGTATGCTTATATTGTAAATGTATACAACAAAGACAAAAGAGCCCAATGCTACATCCAAAGTGACAAAATATATAGTATTCCTGTCTCATCTGTGAAGAGCCCTTATGTAGATGTGCTAAACAATATCACACAACCTACAATTTAAACACACTTTCCCAGGACCAATACGGACATTGCAAACGCATTCAATGAATACTTTGTGGGGTGTGCTACTAACTTATTAGCGAAATGCAACCCAAACCACAAACATGAACCTCATTCTGAGGGTACCCCAATAGTCCCATCCTCTCCCAACACTGCCCACAATTTTCAATTTGTCCCAGTATCTGAAGAGGAGATTATACAAGTTCTCCTCAAACTAAAACTAAGCAGCCAATGTGGACCTGACCTACTGCAATCTAAGTTCCTAAGACTTGGTGTAGACCATATCCCTAAGGCCTGGAAAACTGCCAGAGTTGTCCCAATCTTCAAAAGTGGGGACAAAAAGACTGTCTCAAACTACAGGCCAATCTCTCTTCTCCTAATACTATCCAAAGTCATGGGAAAAGTGTTCACTCCCAATTAAGCGATTACGATACCAAGACAAATTTCCCTAGCCAATTCCAATCTGGCTTTCGCCCCAAACACTCCATGGTAACTACCCTGCTAAACGTTTGCAATGAGATCCGGTGTGGAATGGAACTGGGACAACTCACTGGGGCAATATACCTAGATTTTGCAAAGGCTTTTGATACTGTTGATCATGTTATCTTTCTTAACAAACTCCAGAGCTCTGGAATAGGGAAGCATGCTTTAAACTGGTTTAATTCCTACCTATCAGGTAGATCCCAACATGTGTCTATCTCAGGCTCTAAGTCCAACCCCTTGGATATCACCTGTGGTGTCCCGCAAGGCTCTGTTCTGGGTTCTCAGTGTTCATCAATGATCTTCCTACAGCTTGTAAGGAAGCCTCAAAACACATGTATGCAGATGACACAATCTTATATGCACACAGCCCTAACCTCGACGACCTTGAACACTTCAATCTGACTTTTTGAGACTTGAAAATTGGATTTCCCAATATAAACACTGACAAGACTGTAACAATGGTATTTGGGACCAAGGCTAAAATGTTAAAGCTTCCAATGACTGAGCTCCAGATCAGAACCAACGCTAACATCACCCTAACTCCTTTTACTAGTTTAAAATACTTGGGCATATGGTTTGACTTCCGGGCCCACTGTCTACTTTGGTCAAACACGGAACAGCCAAATTTTTCTGAAGACAGTAAAACTGAAAACAGTAGAACCGCTGGCCACACCCCCTGGTGGTTCAGCCAATCAGGGCGAACCTGTCGAGTGACATCATGGCCCCTTGCAGACGCACTTACCAGAAGAAACTACTGTCTGTACGTTCTTCCTACCTTCCAATTAGATTGTAAGCTCTTCAGAGAAGGGACTCCTCTTCCGAAATGTTACTTTTGTGTCTGAAGCACATCTTCCCATTATGTGTTATTTATATTTTTTGTATTTATATGGATTGCCACGTGTATTACTGCTGTGAAGCGCTGTGTATATTAATGGCGCTATATAAATAAAGACATACATACATGTTGACCTACAAGCCAGTTGCTCTGTGTGAGGTGATGAGAGGGCAAAGTTAAATGGGCAGTTCTGTTGCATGCACCAAGTACCCCCGCTTTATAGATTTTTTTTAAGGGTATCTCTAAGTTAGTGAGTCCGTTTAGCCACATGCATGACCACCTACTCCATTTGTGGGCAATGCTTCTGTTGCAGGGAAATGAGGATCATACACAGTGCCACACATAAGGTGCAAAAGAAAACATGCAGCTTGCTACAGATCATTAATATTCTGAAATGTATGATTAGATTCCACTTTTAGCAGAAAACATGTTTTGGGCCTACACTGAAATCAGCTACGAAGAACACATTAATTAAACAAGTAGCAACTTATGCTAATTTGTGTTTTCACAAAGCCGAAAGATTTAAGTTTTAATGAATCTTCAATAAAATGTGACAGCTTCCGACTGCTTTGTTCTATTTATATGTGACAGAGGGAATACGGCATTTCTTAGAATGTGGTGTCGTTGCACTAAGAAAAACAAATTCAGAAACGAAGAAACTTTAGTAAATCCAGCGCTATAGCATGTCACACTATTCCATATACCACCTGCCAGGCTACGCCTTAGGAAGTCCGTTTGCTTTTTATAGAAAATAGATTAGAATATACGAGTTTCTGACTGAATTTTCTAAAACACGAGGACAGAAATAGGAAATCACAAATATTTGATTTTATCGAATAGGAAGTTGGCCAGTATAGTTTTGAAGACACAGTCACATCTTCACCAGTTCAATAATCCAAATACTTTTACCAGCTCCTTTCCATACTGACTCTGCCTAAAATGCATAGCAAGCCCTTTCAGCATAGAAGGGGTTAAAAGTAAACGAAAATACATTTCAGCCAGTGGTAACTTTTAATGAGTGTAACAGGGTCTTATCCCTGTTTAAAGAAACTTGCCTCTGATCCAGCAGTGTGCTGGTTAATTGCATACCAGCAATTAACCAACTCCACCTGGCTGATTAGAGCTCTCTCAGAAATAGCCTGTTCTGAGACAGGAAGGAGGATTTCTTAGTCTCACAATTGGGGGCTGAACCAAGGAAGGACAGACAGACTTTTCCTTAGTCCACACTGGACTGACCAGAGGAACAGATATCTTGAGTAGCAAAGAGACTGCATCCTGACAGCAAGACAAAGGGGACCAGACCTGTATACCTGGAAAGATTTGCCTTAGCACACAAGCGTGCTGACCCAGGAGAGCATGGAAGCCTTCCCCTACAGCTACAAGAAACAGATAAGACTTTCTTATGGGGCTGTTGTATATCTGTATAAATGTAAATATATTTGGGGCTGGTAAATAGCTTAGCTAACCACCCAGTTAGAGAGGGCTGGACTACATGTGTAGATATTCTCCAAAGTGGAGTAGGTTTTCTTTTTGCTGTGTTAAAGGGACAGGCGCAATAAAGCCTAATTTTAGTTTCCATTTAAACGGTCTCCATTGCGTACCTCTGCACACGTCTCTTACAATGAGTATGTAGCATTGCTTCTCATTGACACACTGACACACTGACACACTGACACACAGCTTTCATCCCACAGGTCAGAAGCAGTGATGAATATTATTCTTCAATCTCTATAATGTGGCAAAAGGTTACACATAACGGGTTGAAAAACTAGAGTGATAGTTACCGTAATAAGTATATTTTTCTCTTAATGCTTTTTTATTTACCACCCGTCACTTAGTTTTCAAAGGAGAAATTATTTGCAATAACATGTCTCGCCTTTCCTGACCTTGAAGCCTAAAGGTCACATACTTTAAACTCTTTTGAAAAAGGGTTCCAAATAGATTGGCAGTGGCACACTTATTAACAGAATCCGCTGTGCCAGAATCAGTCACAGTGCCACTGCATGTTAAATAGGACTTTAACCATTAGATAGATTTACTGTAGCGCAAAACATTATCGATCATTAACGGCTGTTCACGTTAAGATCGTTCATGATTACTATACATTAGAGTAGGGGTGCGCAAACCTTTGGCCCTGCTCAGCCCCAGTGCTCACGCCCCCCCCCCTACCTGGTACCCGGCATCAAATGATGGCGCGGGGTCATGTGACATCACGGCACATGACCCCGTGGCGTCATTTGATGCCGCATTGCCATGATGATGCGTCACCCAAAGCTGTCAGAGAGAAGGTGAGTTACAGAGGCCTCACACACTCCCTGGAATTTAATTTAAATAATTTGAGGAAGAGTGCGGGACCTCTGTAATCGCCATGCTCCCCAAAAACATTATTTTTGCCTTTTGCCTCTAAACTCCTTGAACGTCTTGTATTCTCTCGCTTGCTCCATTTTCTCAACATCTATTCCCTCCTAGACTCTCTTCAATCTGGCTTCTGCACTGCTCAATCCACTGAATGAGCCCTCACTAAAATAACTAATGACCTCAATGCTGCCAAAGACCGAGGTCATTACACTCTGCTCATATTACTCGACCTCTCTGTAGTATTTGACACTGTGGACCACCTCCTTCTCCTTCACACTCTCCATACTCTTGGCATTCGTAACAAAGCTCTATCCTGGATCTCCTCTTACCTCACCCATCATACTTCCATCGTACTTTCTTTTGCTATCACCTCCTCCTCCTCTATCGATCTCTCTGTGAGGGTAACCCAGGACTCTGTCCTGGGACCCCTGCTCTTTTCTCTTTACACACTCTTTCTAGGTGACCTAATCACATTTTGGGTTCAAACATCACCTCTATGCTGATAACACACATATTTACTTTCCAACACCTGTTATACAGACTAAAGTTTCTGAATGTCTCTTGGCTATATCATCCTGGATGGCTCTCCTCCGAAAAATATGGCAAAAACAGAGCTCCTCATACTTCCTCCCAAACCTGGCTGCCAAACCAAACCTACCTCCTTCCACATTACTGTTGGAAGTACTATCATTCAGCCAGTAGCCCAAGCACGCTGCCTAGGGGTCAACCTCGACTCCTCTCTCACATTCTCTTCTCACATTCAAAAGGTAGCAAAAAACTGTTGTTTTTTTCCACCGCAATATTACCAAGATACGCCCTTTCCTCTGTTGCTCGACTGCTAAAACTCTGACACAGACCCTCATTCTCTCCTGTCTCGACTGCTGTAACCTCCTGCTGTCCGGCCTTCCTGCCTCTCACCTGTCTCCCCTACAATCTATCTTAAATGCTGCTTCCAGAATCACTCTACTCTTTCCGAAATCTGTCTCAGCGTCTCCCCTCATGAAATCCCTCTCCTGGCTTCCTATCAAATCCCGTATCACACACTCAATTCTCCTCCTCACTTTTAAAGCTTTACACTCTACTGCTCCTCCTTAAATCTCAGCCCTAATTTCTCGCTATGCACCATCCTGACTCTGGCGTTCTGCTCAAGGATGTCTTCTCTCAATCCCTTTTGTATCTAAAGCCTTCTCCGCCTTAAACCTTTCTCACTGACTGCCCCACACCTCTGGAATGCCCTTCCCCTCAATACCCGACTAGCACCCCCTCTATCCACCTTTAAGAACCACCTTAAGACACACTTGCTTAAAGAAGCATATGAGTAGCACCGTGGCTAACACTATACACCTGATACATAAAGATTGGCCCCTTGCAGACACAATAACCAGAACGCCCTCCTGCTGTCTCTGTACATTCTTCCTACCTACCAATTAGATTGTAAGTTCTTCAGAGCAGGGACTCCACTTCCTAAATGTTACTTTTATGTCTGAAGCACTTCTTCCCATTATGTGTTATTTGTATTATGTGTTATTTATATGATTGTCACGTGTATTACAATTAATACATTAATGGTGCTAAATAAAGACACACATACATACATTCTCGCGTCCCCCAGTTTGCGCACCCCTGCATTAGAGAATATTTCTCTATGGGATTCATGACAATTCCTATCATGTTTTTGTACTTGTCTGATGTGCTATCAATTTTCCCATCAGTGGTTAAAGTTGCTTAAACAAAGTAATAGAACTGGGCCTGATTAAAAACAATATCTATATTTATTAAACACTAGGGTGAAGACATTCTGGCATATCCCAAATAGAGCATGCCACAAACAGCAGTGGACCCGAAGAGAACGTTATGGTAATGATTTATTGATCACATAACAAACACGATCAGCTAGAGTACTGATGTTTCAATTCCCATGGTGAACCTTCCTCAAGGGTGTCTACCAATATTTATAGTGTATTTAACCCCTCGCCATTTCCCCCAGACTGATTGTACAGTATATATGCTAGGGTGGGTACCCAAGTCCTACTCCTCTAGCTGAACGTTATGCTAGGCTGCAGGTGGAGAGCATGGCAGAGGTCAGACAATTTGACACAACACGTATCTTTGAATAACGTGCTTGTATTTATAGGCACATCGGTGAGGATTGTGAGGATCATATACTTATCAGACAACACAGGTTATACAACAATACACCAACATGAGTGGCTGCATGTTAGTCTCTCAATGTCTCTCCTTAAGTCCCAATGACCCCATGTTAATCAGCGGCCCTGTGTGGCTGCTGGCACAGTGTTGCAGCCTTTAGGTGTGTTGGGTTAAACGTTGCAGGCCTGTTACTTCGCAAAGACTTGGAAAGAAACTGGTATGTGTAATCAGCGGTACAGTGGTGCGTACACGTAGGATCCCCTCAGGAGTTACGACTCCTGAAACATGAGCAGCTGTAACTTGGGATGGACCTTGACTGTTCTATCTGTTACCGCTCCGAGTCAGCAGAACTGGAGTAGTTCTGCTCACATGCTGATCATGGCCTGCGACCTCACTGGCACAGGGACGCCATCCTCCTTGCCTTGTCAGCTCTCCCCCCTCGCAGGGCCGCCAACAGAAATCGTGGGGCCCGGGACAAACATTTTAAGCAGGCCCCCCCATGTCGGCGGTATTGCCCACCGCCTCCCCCCCCCCATTTGACAACTCACGAGCCCCCTCTCTTTCCCCCCCCCCCTTCCCATGTATTTCTCTCCCTTCTGTCTCACCCCATCTCACTCTCCCCTGCTTCTCACTAAGGTAGCGGCCCCGCTGGTGCTGAGCGCGCTCATGCTTGGAACGCTTTCCAAGCATGAGCGCCAGATGTCCTGGCATTTACGCAAGCGCGCGCGAGGGGCATTGCGGGTAGTTGAGCGTGCTAGAAAGTTATTTTTTTTGTTTACATAAGTGCCGAGCACCGTGTGAGCGGGGACTTAAAAATATCTATATAAGTAACCGCGGTAAGCGCCACCCGCTCAGCGCTAGCGAGGACGCAGCCTTACTCCCTCTTTTCCTCACTCACCCCACGCTCACTCAGTCCCTCCCCCCACAAGATATATACCAAAAAACTTCCCACCTCCAAATACATAAAAATCCCCACCCCCCCAAATATATACAACCTCCCCCCCAAATACATACAATGAACCCACCAACCCAATAAATATATAAAAAAACAATACATATAACCCCCATACTATCTCTATAGAGATATATATATATATATCTATATATATATATCTATATATATATATATATAGATATATATATAGATATATATATAGAGAGAGAGATATATATAGAGAGATATATAGAGAGATAGATATATAGAGATTATGTGGTATGCTTTGGAACATGAGCCGTTCCAAGCCTTCTCCATACTTTTTTCACTGTGCCACCCCCTGCAGCAGCGGCCCTCCCCAGCCTCATCCAGCCAGCTCCTCACTCCCCCACGGCATCCACCTTCCCCCCCCCCTCCCCCACGGCATCCACTGGGCCCA
This sequence comes from Ascaphus truei, assembly GCF_040206685.1. Taxonomy (NCBI): domain Eukaryota; kingdom Metazoa; phylum Chordata; class Amphibia; order Anura; family Ascaphidae; genus Ascaphus; species Ascaphus truei. The sequence continues at coordinate 1,904,631 of NC_134492.1, forward strand.
GCCTGATTATCCACAAGGTAAGACTTTTTTTTTTATATGTATTGTGGGGCTTGGGGGAATTTTTAAATGTATTGGGGGGCTTGGGGAAATTTTCTATATATATACACACACACACACACACACACACACACACACACACACACACACACACACAATCAAAAACAACCCTCCCCAAGCCCCCCAATACAGATAAAATTCCCCCAAGCCCCTCAATACATATTTTTAAAAAAGACTTACCTTGTGGATAATCAGGCCGGGTCTAGTGGATGCCGATAGGGGTTGGGGGGAAGGTGGATGCCGTGGGGGGTCGGGGGGGGGTTACTGAGCAGCTGGCTAGATGAGGCTGGGGAGGGCCGCTGCTGCAGGGGGTGGTACAGTAAAAAAAAAGTATGGAGAAGGCTTGGAACGGATCATGTTCGAAGCATACCACATCATCTGTAAAACACGGTGGAGGCAGTGTGATGGCATGGGCATGCATGGCTTCCAATGGCACTGGGTCTCTAGTGTTTATTGATGATGTGACAGAAGACAGAAGCAGCCGGATGAATTCTGAAGTGTATAGGGATATATTGTCTGCTCAGATTCAGTCAAATTCGGTGAAGTTGATTGGACGGCGCTTCACTTTACAGATGGACAATGACCCAAAACATACTGCGAAAGCAACTTAGGAGTTTAAGGCAAAGAAGAGGAATATTCTGCAATGGCCGAGTCAATCACCTAATCTCAACCCGATCGAGCATGCATTTCACTTGCTGAAGACAAAATTTAAGGCAGAAAGACCCACAAACAAACAACAACTGCAGACAGCTGCAGTAAAGGCCAGGCAAAGCATCACAATGGAGGAAACCCAGCATTTGGTGATGTCCATGCGTTCCAGACTTCAAGCAGTCATTGCCTGCAAAGGATTGTCGACAAAGTTTTAAAAATGAACATTTTATTTATGATTGTGTTAATTTGTCCAATTACATTTGAACCCCTGAAATAAGGGGACTGTCTATGAAAATGGTTGCAATTCCTAAACGTTTCATACGATATTTTTGTTCAACCCCTTGAATTAAAGCTGAAAGTCTGCACTTCTATTGCATCTCGGTTGTTTCATAATCTCAGCGTCAAAGCCAGCGCTCAAGCAGAACAAGGTACAGAGTACTTTGCACGAGTTGTACCTTGTTCTGCTTGAGCGCTGGCTTTGAGGCTGAGATTATTTGCTTGTGCTTGATCTCTGCCTTGACCTGACCACCCCTGCCTGCCGAATGCCTCAACCACGGAATTGGACCTGGCCACCCCTGCCTGCCTCGACCCTGGAATTAGACTTGACTACCCCTGCATCCCAGGCCTCAGATCCCAGGACAAGCTCCGTTGAAGGTTCCGCCCGTCTACGACGCCACCGGCAAACACAGGACACGGGGAAGTACATCGGAGACGTCACTTCCGGGTTCAGGAACCAGGACATACGGAGGAATACACGGTGTTCTAAACGCTCTGCGAACTCTCTGCACGTGGAGGATAGATCTCACCAGTTTGGCTGGCGCTCATTGCTATTAACCTTCTGCCGTCCTGTGAGTTGTACTCAGGTTTTACTCAACCGGATCGGCATTTCCTGATAAAATCTAACATTTTATCTAATATAGTTATATTAAAACTAATTTTTATTTTCAGCTTTGCTTTTGTTTTTTTGTGTTTGTTAGTCTTGTTTGTGTTGTTAGAAGGTCCTGTGAGTTCATGTCTGTATGACTTATCATAGCTGTGTTGCACTAAATTATTGTTTTTTTGTTTCATGTTCTACTACCCATGAATGAAGTTCCATCTGGTCATTTCAAGATCGAGAGATTGCTGATTACTTTGGAACTTGAATTATTTCTACTGGATATCCAGGACTCCAGCTAATTGGACTTATTAGGCGTCGGTATCCCTCTTTGTTTTACCTCCCCCCAGAGCTCGCCCCTCCCCACCTTCTTAACTTGGGAGGTTCTGGAATTTTGCTGAATGGACAAGACTCACTGTAGTTGCTTCCCCTCATACAGAGGTAACAGGAAGGGTTCACAGTTTTTGTGTTAGGACCTGCATTTTTGGTTATACCTTGACGTTTGGTATGCAGGCTTACAACGCTTTGGCCAAAGGGTTTAACTAAATAACCAAGTAATTACTATTATTATTGAAGTATTTAAACTTTATATTTATTACCATATATGTTTTGTCAATTTGATGTAGCATTGGGCACCCCTGTCTCTTGTTACATACATTTGCCCCGCTCAATAGCACTCATTTTGGCATAAATGTATATTCATGATGTGGTGGGTGTAGGAGTTTGAGCGAGCTGGGAATGTGTGTGTGTTAATCTATAGCCCTGCACCCTGCCGCATGGGACCTCTGTGCCTACACCAGGCACCTAGGACTCACTCCACCAGCCCAGAACAGAACTCACTCTCTAGGGTGGGTCCCCACCTTTTATACCCACGGGGTGTAAACCTTTCCCCCTCGCAGTCTCTGGGCAAAACATGCTGTTGCAAAGGCATCACCCCACCAGTCACATGACCTACCAGAACTTTCCTCGCTCTCACTGGTGACCACCAGACAGGCAGGTGCCTGAAGTTACAACATTATAACTCGTCTCTGGGGCTGCTCACATGCAGGACCATGTACAAGGGGTTTAACCCCAACACTGCCAGCAGCTGCCATAGCCTACATGCTAAACGGGGCCGATTTTAGCAAGGGGGCTACACACAGATGGCTCTCTATAGGTTTTAAACTTTTTGATTTTTTTTTAATTCTCTCTAAAATATGGTTTAATAAAGATATGTGCAACATATTGGGAAATATTTTTCCTGTCGTGTTTATAGCTATTTCATTCACTGATTGCACCCCTCCAGTACGTAATGTATAATTAGCTGAGCAAGGACCCCCTCCCTTGTATAACACACAAGTACACACACAACTACACACACAAGTACACACAAGTACACATACAACTACACACACACACCATAATTGTCTCACTCACACTTAGCTGCTACCTTGAGGAAAATGGCTGACTTCATTCTTTGCCACTTTGTAGCCCCTCTGAAGGTCGCGGTCTGAGCGGCAGGCTAGAAATATACATGCCCTGTGTCTGGCAAACACCAAGTGCAGATTGTGGCAGCCTCCACAGTGCCCTGTGTAACAGAATCAGAGGGCATTATAATTGGGTCCCCTGGGTGGGAGATACAGAAGATAAAACAAATCTGATTATTAGATAATTTTCACAAATATGTTCATTTGTCTTTAAATCTGTATCCAATTCCTGTCTCTGCAACATGTCTTGTGGGAAATGAGTTTTCCCTAAAAGATGGTGTTTGCTTGTTTTCATATCTGTATGTAGATTTATTCATCCATCCATGTATATATCTTTGCAGAAAATAGGATGTTTAACCAATGAATGATTGAGTATTAGAGTTATACTGTAACACTATTCCCTGAAAGTGCCATGTCTGTGATTCCTTATTGCGATGCCCATATGGGACGTTTAAAGCACAGATTACGAGCAAAATCTTGCACCAACGTGGCTCTTAAGGGAGAAAGTGCTAATTGTTTTTATTGAAAGAAGAAAACTTCTGCCAAATACCAAAGCATTTGATTTCTATTGTTGAATAGTGACACATCCTTTTTATTAACCCAGTCTTACAAACTAATACATCTTCAGCCTGAAGTTTCACATTCAATTACAAGTTGCTTTTAATATACTTGCATATTGTTTTCAGATGATGTAATCCAAGTGTATTTTGTGAAGTAGCTAATCCTAATTATGTTTCCATTTTTTTATCGCTTTTTTATTACCTAAAACTTTTCAATTAAATGATTTAATTATCATGCATTTAACTTTTGCCAGATTCTTTCATTATAGCTTTGCATTTGCACCACGCTCTTAAGAGAAGTAATAACATTCACAGTCAGGGGCAAATCCTGCTAATGAACAAATTAAAGTTCAAACAGTTATTCAAGTTCACATCCCTTATTAATGTTCCTTTCAGAACAGTAATAATGTATACTTTCTCCCTCAATCCCCTTTAAGCTTTTCATCGACATTGGGCAAATTCCAAACTTTTGTCGTTCAAAACAAAAGCAAAACGTTTTAAATGAGATGGGGCAGTAAAATGTAACATCTATTCTTAAACCGCAAGATCAATGTTTTTAACCTATTTTCTACAATTGCATCTTTGCCAATGGCCTTCAGTGTTTTCCAATTAACAATGAATAATGTTGTTTTCCTTTTTCAGCGTACGCTTTGTGTTACGCTATTCCACATACTGAGATCGGGTGAGGTCTGGAAGGTTTGCATATTGCGCCAAAGCTACACATGTAATACCCCAACTCTACGGCATTACAAATGACCTGATTAATATATAGAGTATATCACATACTCTATATTCCTCCTATCAAATGCATATATAATAAGAAACAAGTGGTCTTATTTATTAACTTGTGAATTGGTTTCTTTCTGCATCTTTAAAGTGATTTATCAAGCCAAGTTGTGGAACGTTCACGTGAATTGAGCTGAACTTTTTCTGAGCCAATGGAAGACAGCTTTAAACTGAGGCCATCATCATCTGCCCAAAGTGTTTGGCAGGAGGAAAATGAAACGTTAACATTTTGCATATACTTTGTATCATTGATTCAAATCATGAGATTTCTTGTTACCACTATCCATTTGTCCGGCACATTCAAAAGTCATGGGTTTAAATTGTGTTTGTGTAATATTGTACAACAAAATCAGTTATACATATTGAGAAGGATAACACACAATAAAACTAGCTGAAGTATACAGTACTAAAAGTAATTGTAACACACGTGTGTTAACATTTGTTTTCTGGACGGAGTGCTGGGGTCTCTATTTTATATGAATCGTGGTATGTAGCACAGGTCAGTATACACAGTATACACAGTATACACATACTATACGGAGTGTGATCTTTGTCACTAGTACTTTCCAACATTTGCATTATAGTTGCATCAGTTTTCCTTGCTTGTATCAACTAATTACATGTACGGTGGTCAGATGGAATAATAGAGGATCTGGAAGAAATGTTACTAGTTAGACATATACTAATGATATGTAAAATTGTCAGTCTGTTTTCCAATCATTTTTCTATTTATTAATGCGCCACTTCTGAACCTGTAATTAAATGTATATATTACACTTGAAAACAAGGTTTCTTGCAATTAATACATTATTATATTAATGAATTGAAGTGCTAGTTGGCATGAGTAAAATCAGCTTGACAGATCCCTGGATGTATACAAAATAAAATAAAAATACAATATGATACAACTTAAGCTCATGCAACACATTTACAATTCTTTATATCTACTTAGCATATCATTTACCATTCTGATTTTTTTGTTGCAAACTCTTTATTGCCGCAGGCGGAGGGACCACATTGCTGGATAATGAAGGCGTTAATGATGAATATAAAACCCTTACACAGGGCTACGTGTTTACACAATGCTGGGAATTAGCAATGTGTGCAAATGTTCACCTTGTTATGTGTCCTAAAATCATTTTTCTAATAACCATTTTTTTGTATTAATGCTCAATTAGAGAATTATATGAATGCAACTGATACATGAAAATATATTCTAACTAGGTTTTTATCAAGTTTATGTCATGTAGGAATATGAGAACATGCACCTTGCAAATTCATTTTAATGTCACCCTTTAATAATCGTATATATATATATATATATATATATATATATATATATATATATATATATATATATATATATATATATATATAATGCATGCGTATAACAGAAGTGAGAGAGAGCATGAAGCTAATGCCTATGCATAGGAACTACATCTCAAATGTTAGGATACTTTGGAAATGTCTGTTTTTTATATAGCAGAAAATGGGTAATTACTGCAAGACATGGGTATGAGTTTCTAACACCTCAAGGCCATATTTCTGTGATTTCCATCTGAAAAGTCATTGCCCTGTTCTGATGCATTTATCCTATCGGCTTGGCTCTCTCCCAGATGACCCTGACCACCTCATTAAAGTCACCTATCCCTGCCCAGACTTGCCCTTTTTCTGCACTTGTTAACAAAATACACAGATTCCCAACAAGCTCTGAGAAACCCCAACCATTACCACATAATATATATATGCATATAAGTGTTAAAAGGAGTGCGAGTGGGCGTGGCTAAATATATACAACAAAAAAACAAAAATGCCCAAAGCTACTTCCAGGTTACGACAGATCCAATGTCATCATTCTTCCTGTAATTATACAAGTAAATAAGAATTTTAACCCAGGTGAGTGTTAGGACCTGCTATGGTCATGCCTTGTAAGGGGCAGCAGGCTTAAGACGGTTTGGCCAAAGGGTTAAACTAAATGACCCTTTTTACAAGAGATATATAGGTATTGCACTGTGTATTTTTGTCACATTGGAAGTAGCTTTGGGCATTTTTGTTTTTTTCAACACTATGTTCATGCATTTACATCATATTTATTGTCCATGCCTTCATTTATAATATCAAATGTGCATTAAGATATACTTTTGTGGTGCAATTGCAATCATGTTAGATATTTCAAGTCACAAATACAAATGTAAAGCAGAAGATGGATTGTCCTTACTAGTATCACATGTATTATATTGCATATGGTCTTTCTATAGGGTATTGTCAGCATTGTAGCAGGATTGGTAGTATGAGTTTGTGGGAAAACCAAAGTCTTGGTTCACCTGAGACAATTTTGGTTTTCAATGGTCATTACATAATGTACATATAGGTCAGGAATAACTGTAAACAGCATAAAAGTCTGATTAAAATCATCAAAACAATGATTTCTTTTAAACGAAATATCACACTTTAGACAGACAACTTACTCCAATATATTGCTGTCACATCGTAATCTGTCCTGGTCGAGTAATGCTACAGTACCAAATGTATTTAAGGCTTAAACAGGACAGGTATACGTGAGCCAAGAAACTATTGGAGATACAATACAGCTCCTCTAAAATGTCATCTGCAAAAACATTGTTTTGGTGATTTTAACAAGCCTTGTTTAACGGTGTTCCCCCCCCCCCCCCCCAATCTCATATTAGCCCCTTACGTGAGGAAACTGCCCCATGTTACATGTTGTGTAGTGTGGTGCACCTGCTGGCTTACAGGACTCCTGAGTCTTCCGCGGTGATATGGGGAAGTACATCAGGACTGGCTCGTGAGGTAATGCTGAGAACTACTAAATCCTGGTACAGCGCCTCCATCTCTCCCAGGTCCCCACGACAGCAGGGAGGAGTCTCTGGAAGAGAACCTCTGGGTGCAGCTTCTCCCTGAATGACTCCACTCTCAGGCATGAAGGTTCTTTCAAAATGGACATCCTTTATTGTCATCGTTACTGGCAGACTGCCCATCATTGCGGACGGTCTCTAGCTGCACATCAGAAAGATTGCCCACCTCAAGGAAGTCCCTGGACACCACTCATAATCAGGGCCCTAGAAGCTGTCCTTGCTCTTCCCTTACTCTCTAATAGAGTAAGGGGAATAGTCTGCCCATCTCTCCCCTAAGGGAGGGCCACAATCCTTGCCAGAGCACTGGCACTGTGTTGGATCAGACAGTCTCATTGAAGTGGGATGAGACACTCACACACTACAACACACACTAAATTCAGGAAGTGATGCATACTATATAGCTCCAGTAGGCACCACCCCTGTGTCACTGTAAGTGGACACAGAGCATGATGTCACTTCATTCACTACACAATACACATCACAGGGGATGAGGGCACACCTCATGATTACTCCTGGCAAACCTGCCCTTTTAACAGGGATTACTGCACAGGAGGAGAGAGGCATGTAACCCCAAAATTACACAGGGCTACAATCTCCCTCTGGTGGATCCAATGGTCCCCACTTGGTCCTAAATTTGCGGGGCCTTCCTTCAAATAGGCAACTGCAAAACATACAGGAAACAACAATATCATCAATACAAAAATACATTGGCACACACCATACAGAATTCAACATTATGCCTAATCACCATAACCGCATTACTGTATTCAGAACCTCATATTACTACTAAGATTACTCCCTAGGAGAATCCAAACCTCAATAGTAATGTCTGGGGTCAGGCTTCTTTACCTCTCGCCCGTTGTGATCAATTATTGTAATACTGTATGATCTAGGCGGCCCAATTTCTGGTCTGTACTCCATTTTATGCATGTAAATGTTGCGCCCAACACTCCAAACCCTCATCAGATAACATATCCTAGCCTCTGTTTTGTTTTCAGAGTAACTAGACTTAGACTTGAGGTAGTCTTCCACTGCTTCCCTTAGCCAGGTACCCCGATTGTCCTCTATCTCCTGCATTAGAGGCTCGGGAACATAAGGATATTCCAATCCATGCGATTGCTTATATCTCACTACTATGGCTCTTTCAGTCCTGCTGATCCTCACTAGCTTCTTATTCCCTGCTTTGCCTGGCAGGACCCAAGACAGTGGTTCTTCAGGGGCAATAACATCATATAGTATAGATGATCCCCTTGGGGTGACTATTCCCTTCTGGATTTCATCCCACCTCCTCACTAACTCTTCATGGCGTTCCTCAGCCGAGTATTCACCCACATCCCACCAGTGGTCAACTACATCTCCCCGCATTAATATAAATCTGGTGCGGTCTAACCACTCAGAATACCCCTCATACAACAGAGCCCACCACTTGGTACTATGCTCCGAGGACTGCTTCTTTACTGCTAACGCAGTCTCAGACTCCTCAGTCTCTCTACCTGAAGAGACATCAGATGTAGTATTTGAACAGGTGGCAGTCCCATAACGTTGTGGCCTTCCCTTACAATATGGGTATAAGTAGTGGGATTCATTTTCGGGGGTGTCACAGCAGGTATTACTTGCCTCCCCGACCCTTCATCAGACGTAAAACAGTCCCCCCAGTCCATGGCCGACCCAGGCCGTTCCTCCGACGTGTCCCGTGACTCCCCAGACAACCCTTGGCTCGATCGGGACCCCGAGGGAGACGTGACAGGGGCAGGGATAGGGGCAGTGGCCTTGGGCAAAGGAAAGGGGGAAGTGTTCTTACGTTGGGGTATCATAATTAACAGTTTGACTATGCCGAAACCCATTGTGACATTGGGCAGAGCAGGCTAACCATTCTTCTTGTTGCCCCGACTCTTCACTGCTTGCCGATACCTGTCCATTTCTTCCTGGGACAGACTGGTACTGATCAGCTGCAATGACTGATGCTTCCGGTCGGCTCCGCTGTGGCTACCGGAAGTGACATCATCATTCTCGCGTGAGGGCGCGCCATCTTGGTTGGGGTACCCCATCGGAACTTCCTCCTCCATTTCGACATCCAGCGCCGTAGACTCAATGTCGCTCCTCAGCTCCACTTGGGCCTTGGTCGGGCCTTTCTCTTCAGCCGCCTCCATCGGAGCCTGTGAGACGTAAGAGGGTATCTCACCACTCCGCTGGCTTGCGATGGGATCCTCTTCTCCTGACACGCTGGGAGTCGCCATGGCCCTGGGACTATTCTGCTGCTCCAGTCGCACCAGCGCGTGCTGTGGGGGAATGCTGCTCTATACTCAGCTCCTCGAGATCACTGGTAAGCAGCTTTTCCTTCTTTTCAGCCCCGCTGTAGTGACCCGCCGGTAGGCGCATCACCACCGATGCACGGCTTTCGTTCTCATCGTCCGACGAGGCAGATGCCGAGGACGGTAAGGGTACCTCCGATGCCGAGGACGGTAAGGGGACCGACAGCAAGGTTCCAGGTTCTCGCTGCGGTTGTAGGCCTCAAGCCATCCTTCTTGGGCACCATCATTAATAGCGATCCCCATTCTCCAGGATCGACCTCCTCTTTCTTGATTTTTGGCAAGGCCCCAGCCGTCAGCATGGCCTCCGCGTGCCCAGGCACGAATGGCTCCACGGCCCACAAGTAATGGATGCCGCATTGAGGGTATCTCGCCATGGTGCTGGCTTCTCCGCCCGGTAGCCTGCACTGCATACACAGGCACCGCAGTATCTCTCTATCACCTGTCTTCACTACCAGGAAGCCTCCTGGAAGTTGGTAAGGGTGTATTTCAAAGTCCGCCATGACACAGTTAGTAGTTGCACTGATTAAGGGAGACACACAGCACAGCAGTCTCTCTTGCTCACCAGCTCTTCGCAACTGAGGGACAGGAAGCACACATCCAGCTCCTCCCTCAGTCAGTTCAGTCTTCCATTGGCAGATGCAGGGACCCCTCCCTCTGGTGGAGATTAGAGGAGGGTCCCACAGCTTCACGTCATGACCCAGAATCGGCTCTGAGCCTATCACATCCCAGGAGGGCGCGGCCACGGCTTTCGCGCCACTTCCCCGATCAGGGTGGGGTTCTCTTTTTCACACCACTCCCAGCCAGGTTCTTGCAAAATAATTTTCTGCACACAGCCCACGCGGTCTCCCAGGGAAGCGGGAGCCGCCATTTTGGATCGCTCTGCAATCCCTACTAACAGCAGTTGTGACTTGAGTAGTAATCACCGCCTGGCAATCAGATACTCCATCAGCCTTCTCTCACATAATTGCAATGTCCTCACAGCTATCCTCCAGGGTTGCACCCCGGGAATTCAGGCAGGACAGTAAAGGCGCAGCTACAGCTTTCGCGTCACTTCACAGCAAACTTGAAAAAGTAATTTCTGCATTTTGTACCTCCGTTGGGCACACAGCACGTGCGCTTCCCATCTCTGGCGCGAACTGCCATTTTGGACTCCGCACCACGCGGGACATCATCACTTGTCGCTATCTTTACTTTTTCTCTGCAATCGCACATGGTGCTCCTCTGCTGGGCAGTCGCCATTTCGATGCAATAAAGTATGCCAGTGCACCTCTACATGTATCTCATGTGTGTCTCTCTCATGTATGCACTACCTCAGGCTAAGCTAACTCTCTCTCTGTATGCTGTACACGATATCAGTCCAGTATGTGCTCTGTGGTTATTAGTCTGGTTACTGGCTAGAGTACTCTGGGCTTCTCCATGCAGCTTAGGGCGTCACCTACTGTTGGCTACACCTAGCGCAGATCCTCCCAGGAGTTCCTGACCCGCGTTAACCAGGCTACCCCATGAGTATGGCATCCTACGACTAGCTGCCTCAAGGTGACTAGAACAACAATAGCCCTGTCTCCAGATCTACTTTACACCATACAGACCCTAGGGTATGCTTTGCGAGTAGCCATACTACCCCCGACTACCCATAGGCTCCCTCCCATTCCGCAGCACTTTCCTTGTAGCATACATGTTCCTTTCCTACTGTTCGCCTAGCTAAAGCCTGTCCTGATGCTCTCAGCAGCGCCTCCAAAAATGTAATGGTGTTTTCCCCCCCCAATCTCATATTGGCCCCTTACGTGAGGAAACTGCCCCATGTTACATGTTGTGTAGTGTGGTGCACCTGCTGGCTTACACGAGTCTTCCGCGGTGATATGGGGAAGTACATCAGGACTGGCTCGTGAGGTAATGCTGAGAACTACTCACTTCTGGTACAGCGCCTCCATCTCTCCCAGGTCCCGACGACAGCAGGGAGGAGTCTCTGGAAGAGAACCTCTGGGTGCAGCTTCTCCCTGAATGACTCCACTCTCAGGCAAGAAGGTTCTTTCAAATTGGACATTCTTTATTGTCATCTTTAGTGGCAGACTGCCCATCATTGCGGACGGTCTCTAGCTGCACATCATAAAGGTTGCCCACCTCAAGGAAGTCCCTGGACACCACTCCTAGTCAGGGCCCTAGAAGCTGTCCTTGCTCTTCCCTTACTCTCTAATAGAGTAAGGGGAATAGTCTGCCCACCTCTCCCCTAAGGGAGGGCCACAATCCTTGCCAGAGCACTGGCACTGTGTTGGGTCAGACAGTCTCATTGAAGTGGGATGAGACACTCACACACTGCAACACACACTAAATTCAGGAAGTGATGCATACTATATAGCTCCAGTAGGCACCACCCCTGTGTCACTGAAAGTGGACACAGAGCATGATGTCACTTCCTTCACTATACAATACACATCACAGGGGATGAGGGCAAACCTCAAGATTACACCTGGCAAACCTGCCCTTTTAACAGGGATTACTGCACAGGAGGAGAGAGGCATGTAACCCCAAAATTACACAGGGCTACACTTGTATACTGTCTACAGTTATCCCTGAAGTCTCTGTTTTCCAGAAACCTCAGCCAGCCACGTCTCTCCCAGGTCCAAGAAACAGTGGAAGCTATTGATACAAGTGTGAATATGGCACCTTTAATTTCTATTGCACGTCGTAAGCTTTGCACGTTGGGATGCCATTCAATGGACCACATGACAGCCCTCCACAGCTGGAACTGTATGCGAGTCTCAGACCTTATGGACCATGTGTCAAAGGGCAAATTCTAGTGCAAAGTCGTTATTTTGTTGAAACCCTGAGCAAAATATACCTGTGACCGATAGCGCCTATATAGTCATCTTGTTTGTACCATTTTGGGGGACATCTGCATCTGTCTACAATAAGAGGAGGAATGGAAGTGGGTGTAGCTAGGAGAAGGGTTACCTTTGCACATTGGTGCAGGTCTATGTATTTAGGAACGTGCGGCGTGCATTACTTTTCTTGCTGGTTTTCTGCATTGTTTTCTCCGTCACCTTACAGGTGGTGTAAGTCTTTTTTTAAAGCACAGAATACTAGCGCAGTATGGGCCAAAATCTAAGACAGTAGGAATACTATGTTTTTCAAGCAACTGTGTCAGTGCACACGTACCTCTTGATACATAGAGCCCATAGGTCTCTTCTTCAGGTATTCTTGAGAGCTTTCTACAGTAGCACTTTAAACACATTGGTGCAGCCCTCTCTGGGGTGGAATCCTGGCCACACAAATCTTGAACTCTGGTCCTCAAGGTTGCCTACAAAGGAAAGATGGGATAGTGATAATTAAATGTTTACTCTCGGTGCATACAGCAGATAAAATGAAGACTTTAAAGGCATGCAGAGCTTAAGTGGCTGAGTCTGGAATTTACCCAAACTCTTCCCTGACGTCACTGCTTACACTGCTCACTGCCTGTTCATAATCAAAAAATAAAATATATTTGAAACTTAAAAATATAGTAAATCTTTTAGTACCAGAGGATCTAATGCATTGCAGGCACCTATAGCAATGACATGCTTAAGCATATCTTAATTTACAATTAAAATGATAAAGAATGCATAACATACATTAGTGTTATCACTTTACTACATCTTGAATAAATATTAATTGATGGACAGGGCATATAACCACTACTAATTTGTGGACTGTTCCAACAATAATTGTTCCCTAAGCACAAGAAGCTTTAGATGTTGATGTGCAGTCATTCTGAGCTATGATTTAATCGCAGTACAGATCTAGTACTAATGGGTTAAAACTCTTTACTCGCTCAGGCATTTGTCTTTCATTGTTCTCCAGAAGTTTTGTTTTAAACACAGAGTCACATCTACTTAGGGAGTGAAATCTAATTTCTATTATTCTAGTCAAGCTGCCACACCTGCACCGTTTCAAATGTCTAGAAACTGCGTGAAAAAAACTAACATGACTTTTAACTGCGCTTTCTTAACTGCATTTTTTCTTTTGTCATTTCTAGAAAAACATTCTCAATTAAAGTGCAAGTCTTCCCCAGGCATTTGCATATATGAATTTTAATTCTAGATATAAAATTATCCCAAACGGAAGAAGCTGAGAGCTTTAGACACTGCAGGTGATTTGTTATTGTAGAAAAGCACATTGAGTGCATATAATTACTCTGCTCTGTATAGCAATATCATCTAATCTAGTTTTCACAATTAAAACTCCTTTTGCACATTGGCTGGGACGCTACTCATTTGTGGTTTTGTCCAAATGCAAAGTTCAAGGTAAATTAAGTAAAGCTCTTTTTGTACAAATATAATGATCACACTTCTTATTATCTCCCTCATAGTAAGTGTTTTATTTGTTACATCAAAAGCTCATTATGACAAGTGTACAAAAGGCATATCAAATAAATGGCCTGAGCACAAAATAAGAACTGTTTGAATTGGGTGATCTTGCTTTGAAAGGGGCGCTTAAAATGTTTTGACTGCCAAAACAAATTAAATTATTGAACTTAATAGAACTAGCGGTCAAGGCCTAGATGACTACTAACTTTAAATCTGCGTACATAAAGGAGTTCCTGACCTTCACCTGCAGGACAATATTGGGAGACTGGCTACTCTGCATGCCTGGTCAGAAGGTGCTTAATTGCCATGCCTTGTTTTTTTGAGTGAGGGCTGCACTGAGCACTGATTTCTTCCAGCTATCCATTGAGGGGTTTGATATAATCACCATGACAACTGGAATCTACCAGAATACAAATAACAGGGATGAAATAGACAAAAGATTAGCATGCAATGAAAAGTACAATAAGTTTCTTATTTAGCATTTAGATAACTGTCTTTCCTTAGGAGCAGGCTTCAAAGTTGAACCCAGTTTAGACCAAGAGGATTAATTCTTTCTCCCACATGCTTCATTGAATCTCTCATTACCAAACTTTGTCTGTATTGATGTAAGATTTGATTGAAGATTAGAGCATTTAGCAAATCTTGCTTTTCTGCATGTATCAGGCCTTTTCAAGCACACACCGCAGTGTCCAGTGGTCAATACCCTTACTTTTATCCAGTGTCTGCTTCATTTAAACTTAATCAACTCCATCAATGAACTGGAACAAGGAAACATCCCTGGTGTAGAATGTTGTTCTTTTGTTAGATAATACTTTGCTCCCATTCCCAATCCATCTGCATTAAACCTAAGATTGCAGAAAGATGTACATGGTTTCCACTTCCTAATAAATATGATAATCAAAATTGTTTTTTTTTTTAAATAAGTGGATAGCATATTATTGCCATTACTAGAATTTTAATATCACCTAACCACTGTTTGTCTAGCTATACTACCCCCCCCCCCCCTCCTTCCTACTGACATTGAGTATTATTCATGCTGGAAAATGATGCATCTTGGAGAAAGGACTCATATGTCATATCTAGAGAGTGAAGCAGACCGATTGGCTGTATGAATTATCTGCCTTGTTGCAGTGAATTATTTGCACTGTTTCCTTACCAGTCAACAAGTTTCCCAGGTATAGTACAGATCAATCAAAGATGACAGAGCACATGTGAAGCTTTTACTGTGTAAATCTGGACCTCTTGTCCTTGCTTGTTGGCTTTGGCATCTGTATATCATTTTTATACTGCTACCAGTAGAGCAATTTCAAAAGTATTTGCAAGGAAAATGTATGTCCCCATCTGTTCCTAGAATCATAAATGTGCCACCTTCTGAGGGTTTCCAATGGTAATCATATCTTTAATGATCAACAAACTTGTGATATATAACTTTTCATGAAATGAGGGTTTCTTTTCTTTATTGTGATTGGCCAGAATAAATAGCTTTTCCATATGTTAGGGAGATAAAACATAAGATTAGCAGTTTCTTTTATTAGTAAACAAAGGAAACAGTGCATTCAAATTGAGTCTTTACATAAAACAACCTTTAATAAGCTGTAATAATACAATATCATCCACACAGAGAGATGGGGAACATATTTTTTTATCTGACATTCCCATTAGATATTTTTCCAAGTGTAATGTTGCTCTGTAATTTGACAATCATCTGAGGTTTAAGATCTGATAATTAGGAAGCTTGAAGCTTTTCCAAATGGTATTTTCTAGTTTTCTGCACCTCGCATTTCCCTGCCCATTTGATTTGCTGATGTTTGAAACACAGATGAAATATAAAGTGCTGCTTTATAACCTGTCACTGTTTGTATTCTCCATTTTCTTATAATCGGAACAATTCATTAAAAAGATTAACATCTGATTGCTAGAAGTACATTTAACATGAAATGGGAGATTCCCCCAGTTATAACGATTCGGGATATAATTTAATGTGACAATTACAGGTACCATAGAAAATCTTACCCAGGGTCCTTGGTCTTCCTGATCTCTGTGCACTCACATTGGCTGCTGGGTGATAATCACCTTGAGATTCTTCATGAAGGTGGCACACATGTCTGCCTAGGTATGTATACATCTTGGACAAAGTGATTGTTTCTCAGAGCTCACAGGGAGATTTGGTCAACAACCTGAACAATCCTGGGTATAGAACTGATTCTTCAGGCTGTGCCAGACAGACACATTCCTAGGAAAACTCCCTCACTCTGTGGCTTTGTCTGTGTCCTCTTGTCTTGTGTATTCTCTGCAGGTGGCTGATATTTTTTTTATTTTTATGATTGAAACAGTGTTAGGAAAATACAATGAATTTGTATTGATGTTCACCATAGGGATCGTTAAGACTCATGAGTACTGATCTTACATGGATATTCACATTTAACTGTATTTACCTAGTTGCTCATTATTGATTACTATAGATTTATATAAAATTGATAAATGCTGGAATATCTCAACACTCGGTTCCTTCTTTTAACTATTTCCTAATCATCATCAAATGAGAAGATCTGCACTTTTCAGAGGAAATAATTGAACTGACAGTGAAATGTTTTAAATTTTTGTAGTATAATATGTGTAAAAGTCGGACAATTGCAAAACAAGATATTAATATTATCCATATTATGCATATTGCTGGAAATATTAACAAGTTATCGTGTATCTGATACATTTCTGCAGCTTAACTTTGGGGTGTTCATTTGAAATACAAAGTGAAGGTGTATTCAGTTCTTTAATGATCCTTTGTTACAAAGTCTACCCAAAGTCAAACTATTAAGAACAGTACACGGAGGGTCCATATGATCCCTCAATCCTTAGGTGTAAAATAATCCTTGTAATGACTGTATATGTAAGTAATGGCTATAGAAAATACTATAAATCACAGACTAAAATACAACAAAATAAAAAGATGAATTTAGCAGATTATTCGCATTAAAAATGTGACTGATGGGGACACTTTAAATCATTTAAATTGTTTAAGAACCACAGTGTGTCTTATGTTCCAGCTTTAAATAATAGAATTGAATTATTGTGGACGTTATTATAATTTAGCACTTGATGTATTTCATATAAAAAACTCAACCCGTAATAAACCTCCCCCTTCCTCTTCACATATTAGTAAAGGGCAAAAACACCATATAAATGTATTGTATTTATATATGATTGCATATATAGACGCGCATACAGTATACTGCAGGGTTGAATTAAAAAAAAAGTATTCAGATCTATTCAGGTGCTGAATTTATAATTCATTGTTAATTGCTAAATGTTTGGTCAATTTTGTAAATTCTCAGTATGGTAATTTATTACAGTCCAGAAGTTTTAATTGGCCCATTTACTGTCATTTTGCATACACCCAGCCTCTTAATCTGTATCGCAGAATAATGTACATGATTTAACACTTAGCGTTTCCTTCCCTTTGCAGAAGGAATGCATGTGAAAAACACGATTCCCTGTGAAGTCGCACTGAATGCTTAAGTGTATGAAACATATATACCGTATAGATGCAGAACTGCCCACTTACTATAACCTCACAATCATGTTTAATCTTGGTGTCCTATTAGCGATGTAGGGCAGGAATAATCACTGCAAATTAATCTGTACAGAGATACTCACTTACACGGGGGCCATTATTAATGTAAGTGGTTATAAGTGTGAAAAGTGTTTGCAAATGTTTCACTTTTCTTGCATTACACAATTGATGCCATTTTATTTGTTTAGATTTTTCACTGCAGTTGCGTGCCATTAATTGTTTTCATGTGCCTTTAATTATTATTATTATTATTATTATTATTATTATCTTTCATTGTTTGTTATATAGGGCTGGCTTTGTACTTAGTGATTTAATAAAATACACCCAGAGCTATACAACAGGCAAGGAGTAGATTTGTCATAAAATGAAAGCAGGGCCTTTGGTGGTGACCTGGGCAAGTGAATTTACCTCTCTGTGACTCATGCACCAAAAATTAGATTGTAATCTCTTCTGGGCAGGGGCTTAATATGCCTGCAAAATCCCATATATATGACAGCGTACACTGCGTACACAGTGAGACAATGTAGAGAAATATATTATAGAAGAGGAAATGTTACAGACTTTATGAGAGGGGAGTTCTTGCCTCTGAGAGCCTGCAATCTATGCAGTGGAAGACAAACAGACACAATAGGATTCCATGTGTTTATTGCAGAACAGGACAATTACCTATAACCAGAGAGACTGTGTTCTATAGAGTAGATACATAGAAAGAATTACAAGGATATGAAAAAGTGCAAATGTAGAATTAAGATAGGGTAGACAAATAATCATAACACTGAAAAATGCAAAATATGAATAAAAACCATATACTAAAAAATATGCTAAATGTGATATAATAAGTGATCCTTCTATGTGTCTAAGCCCAGTACTCACGTTTAAGCAGAAGTCCTCTCTTCTCGAATAAAACATGTATGTCATCTTGTTTCAGGCCCTAATTGGTATCAGGCAGCTATAACTAATGAGGAATTGGAGGTAATCTTGAATTATGTCGCTAGCATTGTATGGCTATTAAAAATAGTGAGACAAATCAGCTATCTGTCTATCTTCACTTATCACGCCTGCTCACACTTGACATTGAAAGACTATACTCATATTTCTTAGAAGAAAAATGGACTAATACCAGTGACATGTTTGAGGGGATACATCTGCATTTTTTTTAATCAAACACCTATTAATATTTATACATTCTTTCTCAAAAGTAGTTTGTGAACATTGTAGGATGAATCTGGGCAGGGGGTTTCATTTCCAATTGCTCAGGAGGCAGTCCCACCTAGGACCACAGGGAACTAATGGCAATGGCGGGATAATAGGTTACATATGGGTATTTGTTTAATTGGCTACATGTACCAGTAGGCGATTGATGCTTTCAAAACACAGACAAAATAAATATGACACTTTTAATGTTTGCATGGTAACAAAATACCTTTAATAGTTATTATAATCTTTATCTAATCTCCTCCATGATAAAACAGGAGAAGGAAAGCCAGCCCTCACTGGGGGATATGGCCCAACCCCATAATGAGGTGCCAAGCTAGGTCAGACTGGTCTGTTAGTACCCGAGCTCTAACAAAGAGGCGCCCAGCCGGAGAGATAGGTAGAGGGAGCTGTCAGTACTCCTTGGGAAGACACCTCCAGGTCTGGGGCAGAATGGAGATGTGCAACCCTCCCCATTGGCCCAAAATCAGAACTCCTTCTGGGGTAGGGCAGAACATAAAGGGTTATGTGGAGGAAATTAGCAATTATTCTTCACCACGGGATCTGGAATAATCAAACAGGGACTTAGATAAAGGTTATGTTAAAACGTAGGAAAATAATATGGTCTAACAGATTTCCTACGAAGGCAGCGGAGGGAAACCAGGTGAGAAAAAGAGTTTGATAGGATCTGAGAGGGTGTAAATTACACAATAACTCAACTCATGGTTGAGGAAGGGGAGCAGACAATTAGGCATAGGGCATTTTTAGGAACTGAGCAGACTTATACTAAGACAACCAAGTTCACCGATCCAAGACGGGCAGGAACCAAGAATAAGGAATAGGGAGTTCCCTCTTGTGCTGGATGACTTTACCTGAGAGGGCAATGCTCTTCTGCCAGTGACACCATGGGCAGTAGCAGGTATGCACTGTGGTGGGGTAGGGGATGTGAGGATCCGCCATCCTGGTGGCTGGAGACCGTCTCCTCACCTGAAAACACCTGCCGCCACGGACACCCAGGATGCGCAGTCTCACGGCCCCTGTTACGCATGTGTGGATCTTGCGCGGTGTGTCTGCCCACCCGCGGGCTCTGACTCCGCCCCCCGCTCTGACGAGCAGCGAGTGCGCTCATCCAGCCTCCCCTCTGACTCACACCAAAGTCTCCGCCCCCGTCCTGGTGATGGGCAGGACCGGTGTGGGAGTGACGTGTGCTCCGGTCTCCGCCCCCTGACCTCAGTGATGTGCGTGGGTCGGCGCACGCTCTCTCATGCCTGCTGCATTTTGTTCCTGTTTCTCCTGCCTTGCCTTGCCTGTTTGATCCTGCCGCTGCCTGACCCTGTTACATACCTTGGACTCAGCACCTCTCTACTCCTGGACCTGTCTACGTACCCTGACGATCCGCTACTCTCCAGTCCTGAACCTGGCTACGCACTGTGACGATCCGATACTCTCCAATCCTGAACTTGGCTACGTACCCCGAGAATCCGCTACTCTCCAGTCCTGATCCGGCAAGTACCCTCTACAACTCTCACATCTATACTCCTGACCTGGCTTGCACGCCAATCTACATTCTAGGTGCGCCCGGGTGGCTGTGGGTTGGCGTTACTCAATTCCCTACCTCAGCACCGCGGCCGCGCTTTGTTTGTGGTGAGCTACGCGTTACAGTATGCTCAGCCACACAAACTTCGACCCCGCTGAGGTAGGAAGAGTCCTGAGCACACACGCAAGCTACCTGTCCAGTATTGAGGAAATAATTGTGGCTAGTGATCAAAACATGCGTTTCCTTCAGGAGAACTTCAGGTCCCTCCCCCGTTCTCTCCAAGAGCCTCACTCTTCTCTTGCTCCCACTGTTCCTGAGTCTGCCACTATGTCCTCCTCACACATTCCTCAAGAACCCCGGGTACCTACTCCTAACCGCTATGGGGTGACCCCCACGAATGCCAGGGATTTCTTAACTAGTGCTTTATTCAATTTGAAATGACTCCATCCCGCTTCAATTCTCTCCGTGCCAAGTTGGCATATATTGTCTCTCTTATAGAAAATGCTCTTGCCTTGGCCTCTCCCATCTGGGAACAGAGATCCGACCTCACACAGGATATCGGAGCCTTCACCAGGGAGTTCCGGAAGGTGTTCGATACACCCGGCCGTAAGATACCTGCTGCTTCTGTACTATTCCATGTCTCCCAACGGAATCGTCCTGTTGCTAGATACACACTCGAATTTAGGACTATAGCTGCAGAGACAGATTGGAATGACGAAGCCCTGTCCGCGGCCTTTTGGCAGGGGTTATCTGAAGCTTTGAAGGATGAGCTGGCAACCTATGATCGCCCCACCGATTTGGAAGAACTAATCGCTGTGTGCATCAAGGTGGATCATCGCCTTCAGGAAAGGGGATCAGAGAGGGTTCATCATCGTGTCACTCCATCCCGGATCACTCCTGGTCAGGTGAGTCAATCTGAGATTCCGCTCCCGGATACTTCTGAACCCATGAAATTGGGGAGCACCAGTCTTTCTAAATCCAAGAAGCAACGATGCAAGAATGCCGGTTTATGGCTGTACTGTGGGACATCTGGACATTTTGCTTACTTCTGTCCCCAAAAGTCAGGAAACGCAAAGTTCCCATGAGACCCGGGGGAGTCTCATTGGGAGCGCTTTCTCTTTCCCCTATTTCTACTGACAACCCTTCTCGCATTCTTCTCCCCATCACTCTCTTTGGGGAGGGCTTTCAAGTCTCTACCCTTGCTTTCCTCGTTTCAGGTTCTGGGGGAAACTTCATAGATCAAGCGTTCGCAGAACGTCATCTGGTTCCTATCAGGCGTAAAAAAAGTCCCATTGCTCTTGAAGCCATTGACGGAAGACCTCTTCAGCCGGCTTTTATCTCACTGGAGACAGAGGTACTTCATCTCAAAATTGAGAATAATCACTTGGAAAAGATTCAACTTAACGTTATTCACACACCATCCATTAGCGTGTTCCTCGGCCTTCCCTGGCTACAGATTCATAACCCCCGGGTGGACTGGCTTAACAAAGAACCCATTCAATGGAGCTCTTTCTGCACTAAGAACTGCATCATCGAAGCAAGTAGTATTGGGGGTACCACCGTGCCTGAGGAAAAGGAAAGGGTACAATTGCCAGAGTAGTATGCCGAGTTCCGGGATGTGTTCGATAACGTCAAATTGGAGGTTCTTCCTCCACATCGCCCATTCGATTGTCCCATCGATCTGCTTCCAGGTACTATGCCTCCCAGGGGAACCACTTACCCTTTGTCTATGCCCGAAACCAAGGCAATGAAGGAATATATTGCAGAAAATTTACAAGAAGGATTTATACGTAAGTCCACCTCTCCTGCAGGCGCTGGATTCTCCTTTGTGAAAAAAAGGACGGAGCCTTATGTCCTTGCATAGACTACCGGGGACTCAACAAAATTACCGTGAAAAATCGTTATACTCTTCCCCTCATTTCTAAATTTTTCGATTGATCACAAGGAGCTAATATTTTCTCTAAATTGGATTTACGAGGTGCCTACAATCTTTTCAGGATCCGTCAGGGTGACGAATGGAAAACTGCTTGCAACGCCCCAGCCGTTTTTCAAAATTTCGTCAATGAAGTTTTTAGGGATCTTCTCAACTCCTTTGTAGTCATCTATCTCGATGACATCTTAATCTTTTCTAAATCTAAACTGGAACATGTCAATCATGTGAAACAAGTACTCCTTCGCTTACGAGAGAACAGACTTTTTGCCAAACTCGAGAAATATCATTTTTATCAAACTTCTACTATTTTTCTTGGATATATCATTTCTGACACTGGTCTCACCATGGATCCCGCCAAGGTCAAGGCAGTACTGGATTGGCCTCAACCCACCACACTTAAAGCAGTGCAGTGATTTCTTGGATTCTCAAATTATTATCGCAGGTTTATCCAGAATTTTTCTTCTTTAGTGGCTCCGCTCACGGCATTAACCAAGAAAGGAGCGGATCCTGCTTCATGGCCTACTGCCGCGCTTCAGTCTTTTGCCCTTCTCAAAAAGGCATTCGTGTTCGCACCTGTTCTTACCTACCCTGATCCCAAACTTCATTTCACTCTTGAAGTTGAGGCCTCTGATGTTGGAGTAGGCGCTATCCAGTCACAGAGAAAGAATCCCCTGTCGAGGTTGCATCCCTGTGCTTTTGTTTTCCAAAACAATTTATCCAGCTGAATGCAACTATGATATCGGGAATCGTGAACTCCTGGCCATGAAGTTAGCTCTCGAAGAATGGAGACATCTTTTGGAAGGTACGGAAGACCCCATAACTATCCTGACTGACCACAAAAAATTGTTATACATTGAGGGAGCACGTCACCTGGGAGCCCGTCAAGCCAGATGGTCGCTATTCTTCTCTAGATTTAACTTTATAATTTTCTATCTCCCTGGATCCAAGAATGTCAAGGCTGACACCTTATCTCGTCAATTCTCTATAGACGACAAGTTGGAGGACCAGCAAAAGCCCATCCTCTCTCCTAAATGTACCCTATCGGCCACTTCTTGCGGAGCACTCAAGGACATTGTCAGCCAACAAAGTCACATTCCTCCCGGCATGTCGCCTCCTCAGGATCGTCTCTTCACTTCATCTCTGCACCGCAAGAAAGTCCTCGAGTGGAGCCACTCCTCCAAATCTGCAGGACATTCCGGCACCAGGAGGACCCTGGATCTCATTTCCCATACATTTTGGTGGCCTGGGATGCAAAAGGACGTAAACAGTTTTGTAGCTGCGTGCCCAACATGTGCCAGCATTAAAATTCCCAGAATCCTTCCCTTGGGTCTTCTTCAACCTCTGCCTGTTCCAGACCGGCCATGGACACACCTGTCCATGGATTTCATTGTTGATTTACCTATCTCCAAGGGTATGAACACGATTCTCATGTTAGTGGACCGATTCTCAAAACAGTGTCACTTTATACCCCTCAAGGGTCTCCCCAATTCTCCTAAATTAGCCGATATCTTCATTAGGGGGTTCTTCTGCCTTCACGGAGTACGCCGACGACAGGATCAGGGATCTTCAAAACCTTTGGAAGATAATTCAGGTCAACATAAGGAAAGCGGTCAATAAGCAGAAGACTCATGCAGATCGCTATCGCAGACTGGCTCTGGACCTCAAACCTGGCGACAAGGTCTGGCTATTCCTGGCAAGAATATCAGGCTGAAGGTCCCCTCTATGAAATTTGCACCCAGATTTCTTGGACCCTTCTCTATCTCCGAGAGAATCAATCCGGTTCCTTATAGACTCTCTCTTCCTCCTTCCATGAGGATTCCTTCTGTGTTCCATGTTTCACTTCTCAAGCCCGTGGTCCAGAACACGTACTCGGTTCCTGTTCCTTCTACTTCTCCTCATATGGTCCAAGGCCAACCAGAGTACGAGATTCAGTCTATTTTGGATTCCAAGATTTCCAGAGGATCGGTACATTATCTGGTACATTGGAGAGACTTCGGTCCGGAGGAAAGGTCCTGGATTCCGAGTCTCTGGGTTCAAGCACCCAGACTGGTCCGTATTTTTCAGACGAAATTCCGGACAAGCCATCGTGGAGTCGCCCTGAGGTCGATCCTAGATGGGGGGTGGGGGGTGGTACTGGAGACCATCTCCTCACCTGAAAACACCTCCTGTTTCTCATGCCTTGCCTTGTCTGTTTGATCCTGCCACTGCCTGACCCTGCTATGTACCTTGGACTCCACACCTCTCTACTCCTTGACCTGACTACACACCCTGACGATTCCGCTACTCTCCAATCCTGAACTTGGCTACATACCCCAACAATCCGCTGTACCCTCTGTACTCGCTGTACTACAGTCCTGATCCAGCAAGTACCCTCTACTACTCTCACATCTATACTCCTGACCTGGCTTGCACGACCAATCTACATTCTAAGCACCAGCGTGGCTGTGGGTTGGCGTTACTCAATTCCCTACCTCAGAACCGCGGTCGCGCTTCGTTTGTGGTGAGCTACGCGTTACAGGGGAGAGGGGAGGGGTAGATTGGTCTGAATCCATGTCCTGAATTTTCTTGACCAAATCCCCACACCTAAATAGTTTTATAGTACCTTTCATTTTG
This sequence comes from Ascaphus truei, assembly GCF_040206685.1. Taxonomy (NCBI): domain Eukaryota; kingdom Metazoa; phylum Chordata; class Amphibia; order Anura; family Ascaphidae; genus Ascaphus; species Ascaphus truei. Next base: position 1,929,401 of record NC_134492.1, read on the forward strand.
TTGCCCCCCTCCTAAAGGGATACTAGCAGTGTTAGTGTACGCTAGGCCTTGCATGGGTTGCTATGGGGATCCAGCCATCATGCAGAGTTATTTAAGGAGGAGAGACATTTTTGGAAGGTTAGGTTCCAGGAGGACATTAGGTGAGGAGCCTCGGGGAGAGTAGACATCCATGTTCATAAAGTAATAGAATAGACCAGGTCCCCCCTACTTTGTTATGTTCTAGACAGGGACAGTAACCTGGCCAGTTAGGATCCCTAGAGAAGACTACGAGAAGACTAAGGGAGTCCAAGATAAGTGCTAAGTTTGAAACGCATACGTCAGAAGGGCCTTAAGAACTAGGAGTCCTGGATGCCAGCAGATTGGCTCTAACCCGGATCTGCATATACATTCCTCTCAGGGTGAAGTGAGTGGGAAGTGGGTCAGTTTACCGGACCCGCTAGGATACCCAATCGGCATAGCATTACCAAAATAATGAGGAAGGAGGTTCCACAACTATTAGGAGGGGGGGCCCAGGTCTTATCACAGTAAAGGAACAATATATGTAGCTTCATTCAAGTGTTAAGCAAGGGCACTGATTGAAGAACAGTATTCATGTATGTCTGATGTGAAATACAGTGCAACGTGTCAGTATTTGGATGAGTGATCCCTGTGTTTGGGGACACAAATAAATGACAGTTTCACCGATGTAATTTCCTTAGGAAGCCGGGCAGGGAGGGTTACACATACAACACTACCCCCCAAATACATACCACACTACCTCCCCCAAATTCATATACTACCCCCCAAATACATACAACACTACCTCCCCCAAATTCATATACTACGCCCCAAATACATACAACACTACCTCCCCCAAATTCATATACTACGCTCCAAATACAGACAACACTACCTTCCCCAAATTCATATATTACCCCTGTGACAGGGTGAAGTCAACCACTATCAGCTATGCCTGGGAAACATATGTCTGAGTGCTTCATCCAGCACTCATAAGGGTTAACTCAGGTGGAAGCTAGCTAATCAGGATGTAAGCTGACACCTGAGAGCCAGCAAGGTAGATAAGGATCTTGTTACCAGCAGTAGCTGGCTGTCTGAGATGAGAGCACATGGATAGATGTGCTGCTAGCCAGAAGGATACAGCACACTACTTACTGCAGCCAAAGTAAGATTTCTTTCATTTGTTTGCATGACTGCTTAAAAAGACTCTTATGGTTTGGGTATGGTTTAGCCAGCCAGCCTGCTAGCTAGGACTGCTGTGTTAGTCAGTTTTCTCCCAACGTGGAGCAGGATTTATTTGCTTAAAGGGACAGTGTACCCGCATGTTATGTTGCTGTGGAGAAATAAAGCCACTGAACGTTTTCATTTATCCTGAAACTACACGTGTGGACTGTTCCCTGACCTCGGCTACAGGCCGTCCTGCCACAGGTGGTGTCAGAAGTGGGATTTGGACGGGCCCTGTATCTGAAGGGCCACACACACACAGACGGGAAAAAAAAAAAATGGAGACAATTTTTTCTCAGTTCCTTGAGCAACAGCTCCAGCTAGCAGAGAAGCAAGCTGAGCGACAAGCCCAGCAAGATGAGCAACAGGCCCAGCGAGAGGAAAAGCTACTCCAATTGCTGGCCGGTGATGCTGCATAAAATGAAGCCAAACGAAGACTCAGAGGCATTTCTCCTCACTTTTGAAAGGGTAGCCACGGCCCACGGCTGGACAGTTGATCGCTGGGTAACGACTCTGTCTCCACTCCTCATAGGGGAAGCTCAGGCAGCCTACCAGGCTCTTCCAGCAGACGAGGCCATGGACTATCAGCAACTAAAGGCTGCTATTCTGGATCGCCTAGGCCTCACTCCAGATACCTACCGACAATGGTTCCGGACAGTCAAATATACAAACAGAGACAGACCCCGGGTCGTAGCCCACCGCTTAGTAGACTTATGTACCAGGTGGATACAACCGGAAAAACATGACAAGGCAAAGATCCTTGAACAGTTTGTGCTCGAGCAGTTCATACAGATACTGCCCCCCTCCTCCCGCTCCTGGGTAAAAAGAAACGCTGCATTTTCCCTGGATTCAGCGGTCCGCTTGGTGGAAAACGTCCTGGGCGACGACACCCAACAGGATAGCTGGGAATGGCCGGTGCAAACACCAGTTGCTTCCGGTGATACTAGAGGCAGGAGAGCAGACAATCGAGGGGTCTACAACCCGCCAGCTCGGGAGATCCAGTCAACCCGATCGGAAGACCCTTTCCCATCTCGGAGGGTTCCTGGTACAAACTCCCGCAGAGACGCCCGTCCTGGGTCCGAGGCCACTGGATCACTCAAGGGAGGCCGCCAACCACAGTATTCCCCGAGAACCTGGACTCCTGTCACCCACCCGGTGGAGAGGATAACCCCACCAACCAGAAGTGAGGATCCCATCCAACAGCGGAGAGGTCCAAACGCCGAGCCCCGTCGAGAGCTTCCGCTGACGACCGAGGTTGCGGATTCAGGAGATGAGATGGACTGTTCATATGGCAGAACCACTGCCACAGCTTGTCTCCGAGGGGACCACAATCCGTGGTTAGTCCCAGCATCTCTGGAGGGGACAAAAGTAAACGCCATGCTGGACTCGGGTTCTGGAAAAACCCTGATCCTAGAGGGCCTAATTCCAAGCCATAGACTATCTTATGACTCTCCTTGGAATATCGAGTGTATCCATGGGGATACAAAGAGATACCCGACGGCGAATGTTCTACTGCGTATACAGGATCAAGAGGCTAGCCTACTAGTGGGAGTTGCTCCCTGGCGACCTGCTCCTGTTCTACTTGGCCGAGACTGGCCCTACCTCGAAACATTGTTGGCCCCTACTCCTACGGAGCCTACTTCTCTGGTACCGGAGAAGCCCGGAGACTTGTTCCCTTTTTCCCCAGAGATTTTTCCCCGTAGACACCATGTCCCAAATACACGTAAACAGAGACGTGCGGAAAAAGAGGACTGGTTAAGAAAGGCTGGGACTCTTGGTAACATTAGTCAGCCAAAAGGACTGCAGGTCATGGCCGGGGATGACCAGGGTGGGGAACAGATAGATACGGGAATTTTGCCAGACTTGGATCTTCCTGACTTCCGTCAGAGGCAGAGGGAGAACCCAGCTCTGGCTAGACAATATGATAAGGTGGTACAGGTCAACAACAAGATAATGGATGAACAGGGTGTAAAAGTGTTTCCACATTTTGAACTGTTGAATGACATTCTATATCGTGTGAATAAGGTTACACAAACAGGGGAGGTCATTCGACAGATGCTAGTCCCTAAAGGGTTGATTAAAACGGTGTTCACCCTAGCCCATACTCTCCCATGGGGTGGTCATTTGGGCAGAGATAAAACCATGGACCGCATCTCGTCCCGGTTTTACTGGCCAGGCATACATGGTGACATCATGAAACTATGTGAGACATGTCCTGAATGCCAGTTAACTAGCCAAAAAGGACAGAAGCCGGCTCCCTTGGTTCCTCTGCCCTTGGTAGCCGTCCCATTCGAGAGAATTGGGGTAGATCTGGTCGGACCTTTAGAACCCTCTGCGAAGGGACATAAATTTATACTCGTTGTGGTAGATCATGCCACCAGATATCCTGAGGCCTTCCCTCTGAGATCAGCCACTGCTAAATAGGTTGCTCACAGGCTGTTAGAACTGTTCTCTAGGGTAGGACTTCCCCAAGTAATGTTAACTGACCAGGGAACAAATTTCATGGCAAAGTTAATGCAGGATGTCCTAAAGTTATTGGAGGTAAAATCCGTCCGGACCTCAGTCTACCATCCTCAGACTGATGGATTGGTAGAGAGGTTTAACCGTACTTTAAAAACCATGCTTAGGAAGTTTGTGGACACTGAAAAGCGATCTTGGGATGAACTTCTCCCTTTCCTGTTGTTTGCGGTACGAGAAGTTCCCCAATCATCTACAGGCTTCTCCCCGTTTGAGCTCCTATATGGACGGCAACCTCGGGGTATTCTCGGCCTACTGAAGGAATCCTGGGAGGAGGAGCCCTCCCCCTCCAAGAATACCCTTCAGTATGTCATAGACCTTAGAAATCGCCTAGACATGATAGGTCGGTTTGCTAAGGAAAAACTCAAATCTGCTCAAGAACGTCAAGAAAGGCAGTATAACCAAAATGCTCGCTTGAGGGTCTTCCAATCTGGGGACCAAGTGATGCTACTACTACCGACATCAGAGAGTAAACTCCTTGCGAAGTGGCAGGGTCCTTTCCAAGTTCTCCGCCGCACCGGGGAGGTGAACTATGGGATCTCTCAACCAGGGTCCAGGAAGGGTAAACAAATCTACCACGTGAACCTCCTGAAACCCAGGAAAACGATGAGATCACTGTTCATCCACCCTCAGGAAGGAGAGACGGATTTGGGTCCGCAGCTTCCAAAGGGTAGTACGTACAATGACCATCAGGTTCACATGGGAGGGCAGTTAACAACGGAACAAAGGTCAGACCTACTAGAATTATGTGACCAGTTCCCAGATGTTTTTTCGGAGCTGCCAGGGCAGACTAATTTAGTGTCCCATAGGATTGAGACAGAACCTGGCGTAAAAGTACGGTTCCGTCCCTATAGATTGCCAGAGGGCCGAAAAGACCTGGTAGAGAGGGAGATAATAGACATGTTGGAATTGGGCGTGATCGAGGAGTCCCACAGCGAATGGTGTAGCCCTATCGTGTTGGTCCCTAAACCAGATGGGAAGGTGAGGTTTTGCGTGGATCTGCGAAAGGTAAATGCTGTATCCAGATTTGATGCATTTCCAGTGCCTAGGGTGGATGAATTGCTTGACTCGCTTGGGAAAGCAGAGTATATCTCTACCCTAGATCTCACGAAAGGATATTGGCAGATACCTCTAGCGGAAGAATCCAAATGCAAAACTGCCTTCGCCACCCCTCTCGGGTTATACCAATTCGTCACTATGCCATTTGGGTTACATGGGGCTCCAGCCACGTTCCAAAGGTTAATGGACAAGGTACTACGACCCCATAGGGCATATGCCGCGGCCTACTTGGATGACATTGTCATCTATAGCAGACACTGGCAGTCTCATATAAAAAGGTTAAGGGCAGTCCTAACGTCCTTAAGAGAAGCAGGGCTCACTGCAAATCCAAAAAAATGTGCCCTGTGTAAATCCACTACAAAGTACTTGGGCTATGCCGTTGGGGGAGGGATAGTAAGGCCACTAGCTAGCAAGGTGGCCGCCATAAATGAAGTCCCCACCCCACAGACAAAGACACAGGTCCGCTCCCTTTTGGGGTTAGCAGGGTATTACCGGCGGTTTATCCCCAATTTTTCAGAAATATCTGCACCCCTAACAGATCTGACAAAAAGAGTGCCCCGACCCAAGTTAAATGGTCTTGGGAGTGCCAAGACGCCTTTGACATGCTAAAAAAGTGCCTGTCAGAGGGCCCCGCTCTTCGGAGCCCAGATTTTAAAGAGCCCTTCATCATCCAGACGGATGCCTCAGAGGTAGGACTGGGAGCAGTGCTGTCTCTGCAATTTGATGGTGTTGAACACCCCATACGGTTCATCAGCCGGAAGCTGTTCCCAAGGGAAGTGAGGTATTCCGTTATTGAGAAGGAGTGCCTCGCTGTAAAATGGGCAATTGAGGCCTTGAGACATTATGTCGCCGGAGTACACTTCACCCTGGTCACTGACCATGCGCCCTTGAAGTGGTTAAACACCATGAAGGACACAAATCCAAGGTTGACCAGGTGGTATATGGCCCTCCAACCCTTCTCTTTTGATATTCAGCATAGACCTGGAAAAGACCATGGAAATGCTGATTTTTTGTCAAGAAAAGGAGTGGAGGGTCGGGCTTCAGCCGTGTGGGACACTAGCCACACACAAACAGGGGAGGTATGTGACAGGGTGAAGTCAACCCCTATCAGTTATGCCTGGGAAACATATGTCTGAGTGCTTTATCCAGCACTCATAAGGGTTAACTCAGGTGGAAGCTAGCTAATCAGGATGTAAGCTGACACCTGAGAGCCAGCAAGGTAGATAAGGATCTTGTTACCAGCAGTTGCTGTCTGTCTGAGATGAGAGCACATGGATAGATGTGCTTCTAGCCAGAAGGATACAGCACACTACTTACTGCAGCCAAAGTAAGATTTCTTTCATTTGTTTGCATGACTGCTTAAAAAGACTCTTACGGTTTGGGTATGGTTTAGCCAGCCAGCCTGCTAGCTAGGACTGCTGTGTTAGTCAGTTTTCTCCCAACGTGGAGCAGGATTTATTTGCTTAAAGGGACAGTGTACCCGCATGTTATGTTGCTGTGGAGAAATAAAGCCACTGAACGTTTTCATTTATCCTGAAACTACACGTGTGGACTGTTCCCTGACCTCGGCTACAGGCCGTCCTGCCACAACCCCCCAAATACATACAACACTACCTCCCCCAAATTCATATACTACCCCCCAAATACATACAACACTACCTCCCCCAAATTCATATACTACCCCCCAAATACATACTACACTACCTCCCCCAAATTCATATACTACCCCCCAAATACATACAACTCTACCTCCCCCAAATTCATATACTACCCCCCAAATACACACAACACTACCTCCCCTAAATTCATATACTACCCCCCAAATACATACAACACTACCTCCCCCAAATTCATATACTACCCCCCAAATACATACAACACTACCTCCCCCAAATTCATATACTACCCCCCAAATACATACAACACTACCTCCCCCAAATTCATATACTACCCCCCAAATACACACAACACTACCTCTCCTAAATTCATATACTACCCCCCAAATACATACAACACTACCTCCCCCAAATTCATATACTACCCCCCAAATACATACAACACTACCTCCCCCAAATTCATATACTACGCTCTAAATACATACAACACTACCCCCAAATACTTAAAATACTACCCCCCAAATACATACAACACTACCTCCCCCAAATGCATATACTACCCCCCAAATACATACAACACTACCTCCCCCAAATTCATATACTACCCCCCAAATACATACAACACTACCTCCCCCAAATTCATATACTACCCCCCAAATACATACTACACTACCTCCCCCAAATTCATATACTACCCCCCAAATACATACAACTCTACCTCCCCCAAATTCATATACTACCCCCCAAATACACACAACACTACCTCCCCTAAATTCATATACTACCCCCCAAATACATACAACACTACCTCCCCCAAATTCATATACTATCCCACAAATACATACAACACTACCTCCCCCAAATTCACATACTACGCTCTAAATACATACAACACTACCCCCAAATACTTAAAATACTACCCCCCAAATACATACAACACTACCTCCCCCAAATTCATATACTACCCCCCAAATACATACAACACTACCTCCCCCAAATTCATATACTACCCCCCAAATACATACAACACTACCTCCCCCAAATTCATATACTAGCCCCCAAATACATACAACACTACCTCCCCCAAATTCATATACTACCCCCCAAATACATACAACACTACCTCCCCCAAATTCATATACTACCCCCCAAATACATACAACACTACCTCCCCCAAATTCATATACTACCCCCCAAATACATACAACACTACCTCCCCCAAATTCATATACTACCCCCCAAATACATACAACACTACCTCCCCCAAATTCATATACTACCCCCAAATACATACAACAATACCTCCCCCAAATTCATATACTACCCCCCAAATACATACAACACTACCTCCCCCAAATTCATATACTACGCCCCAAATACATACAACACTATCTCCCCCAAATTCATATACTACCCCCCAAATACATACAACACAACCTCCCCCAAATTCATATACTACCCCCAAATACATACAACACAACCTCCCCCAAATTCATATACTACCCCCCAAATACATACAACACTACCTCCCCCAAATTCATATACTACCCCCCAAATACATACAACACTACCTCCCCCAAATACATACAACACTACCTCCCCCAAATTCATATACTACCCCCCAAATACATACAACACTACCTCCCCCAAATTCATAAACTACCCCCCAAATACATACAACACTACCCCCAAATACATACAACACTACCTCCCCCAAATTCATATACTACCCCCAAATACATACAACACTACCTCCCCCAAATTCATATACTAACCCCCAAATACATACAACACTACCTCCCCCAAATACATACAACACTACCTCCCCCAAATTCATATACTACCCCCCAAATACATGCAACTCTACCTCCCCCAAATTCATATACTACCCCCCAAATACATACAACACTACCTCCCCCAAATTCATATACTACCCCCAAATACATACAACACTACCTCCCCCAAATTCATATACTACCCCCCAAATACATACAACACTACCTCCCCCAAATTCATATACTACCCCCCAAATACATACAACACTACCTCCCCCAAATTCATATACTACCCCCCAAATACATACAACACTACCTCCCCCAAATTCATATACTACGCCCCAAATACATACTACACTACCTCCCCCAAATTCATATACTACCCCCAAATACATACAACACTACCCCCAAATTCATATACTACCCCCCAAATACATACAACACTGCCTCCCCCAAATTCATATACTACCCCCAAATACATACAACACTACCTCCCCCAAATTCATATACTACCCCCCAAATACATACAACACTACCTCCCCCAAATTCATATACTACCTCCCAAATACATACAACACTACCTCCCTCAAATTCATATACTACCCCCCAAATACATACAACACTACCTCCCCCAAATTCATATACTACGCCCCAAATACATACAACACTATCTCCCCCAAATTCATATACTACCCCCCAAATACATACAACACAACCTCCCCCAATTTCATATACTACCCCCCAAATACATACAACACTACCTCCCCCAAATTCATATACTACCCCCCAAATACATACACTACCTCCTCCAAATTCATATACTACCCCCCAAATACATACAACACTACCTCCCCCAAATTCATATACTACCCCCCAAATACATACAACACTACCTCCCCCAAATTCATATACTACCCCCCAAATACATACAACACTACCCCCAAATACATACAACACTACCTCCCCCAAATTCATATACTACGCTCTAAATAGATACAATACTACCCCCAAATATTTAAAATACTACTCCCCAATTACATACAACACTTCCCCCCAAATATATACAACACTACCCTCCAAATACATACAACACTACCCCCCTCATTCATACACATTCATACACTACACCCAAATCCCCACACCTAAATAGTTTTATTTAGTAGTGTCTCCAGTTGTATATATATCCCCTCAAACCTCCCTGAAAATAAATTAGGAAGAGATGCCTATGCCGAAAAAGGAGCACACTAGAGGTACTCTGGGAGATATGCTAATGCTTATGCAAAGTATATTTAAATAAGGCACATCCCACATTTCGAAAAATGTTGTCCATAAGAACTATACTGAGTTGACAAGCCTAAGGCATCTAATGAGTGGACTGGTGTCGGACCCAACAGGATTAGAACCCAGGACCTCTGCTATTCTGTTCTCCAGCTCTAGCAATGCTAACGGAACCAACTTGGTGTAGCTATGGAAGAATTGATGCTCTTAGTAAAGGTCATAAAACATAGAGGTTACAAACTAAAAAAAAGCTGTGGCCAATTTGAAATCCATTCATGGTTGGAAGCAAATAGTTTTATCTGTGAGTATGAAAAAAGGTCACCAAGAGTGATGTTACAAGAGGCAGGTGTTAGCTTAAGTTTATGCCATAGATTTTTCTTTTGTTCTTTATTTTAATTATGTTGCCATTATCAGGCATACAGCTGGATGTGCAGTATAAGTATGTGAGAGGCTTACATTTCATAGGACATGGTAAAAAACAAAAACAATCATTTTTCACCGGCAACAAATAACTAAAACATTCACGCTAAAGGTGATTGTTCTTTCCTATGGAGGACAATGACATTGTTAAGATAGATAGATGGGACAGCCCCTTTATTGGGCTGTCGTGTTTTAGGCACAATGACATGACTAGGATTGGGCTTTTCTCAGGTAGGGAGGAGCCGAGAGTGGAATGAACGGTTGATTCCTTGTATTTTACTTTTTAAGTTCCTCTCTGAAAGGAAAATCTTTCTTTATTTTCAAATAAAAATATCACTTGTGAGCAGATTCCTAGGTCTGCAACCTGCCTGTCCCCATTATCTCTTAGCATATAATCAGTCGGTGGTCTTGTGCCCCCCTTCACACCTTTGCACGATCCCCCGCCTCTATTCCCCCCTATCTTCCCATGTATTTCTCTCCCCCTCCCCTATTCTCCCCATGTATTTCTCTCCCCCTCCTCTATCCTCCCCATGCATTTCTCTCCCCCTCCTCTATCCTCCCCATGCATTTCTCTCCCCCTCCTCTATTCTCCCCATATATTTCTCTCCCCCTCCTCTATTCTCCCCATGTATTTCTATCCCCTCCTCCCCCCCCCCCCCCAGTGACTAAGGAGAGAGAAGGAGCTGTTTTGCCACAGTTGGACTCACATGCTTGAAACAAACTGCTGTGTTGTAAGTAGGATTCTGGTTTTATAACCAGACCATCTTCAACAAACCATCTCCATTTTTATTGAACATAGTTTTTTCAGTATTTTTAATAAATTAGTTTAATTGTTCATTTAGCTTCTGTTTTATGTTGATGTTTGGCATTGGAGTTCTATGTGTGTATGTTTCTTATGTTATATGTAATTTTAACTAGCAGTATACACTATGATTTTTCTTTGTGTTTGATTTCACATATCACGTGACGCCATCCATGAAGTCTGTGAGCCAGTCCAGGTGCATATAATTGGATCATCCTATAAGGACTAGGTGCCACGTACTTACTAGTGCATTTGGACATTTACTTGGACTGTATCTTTAAGTTGCCGGTTTGTATCTGTTTTCAACATTGTTTTTTCTGATTTGGTTCGGTTAGTGTTTCCGGGCAGCCTTGACTCATTAATATGAGTTTACTTTGCACTCTTGAATTCTTAGAGTAGAGTATTGTTTTATTGTTTACTAAGCTTAAGCGCTTTTTCCAGCACCTTTCATTTTGTTGCCCCCCTCCTAAAGGGTTACTAGCAGTGTTAGTGTACGCTAGGCCTTGCATGGGTTGCTATGGGGATCCAGCCATCATGCAGAGGTATTTAAGGAGGAGAGACATTTTTGGAAGGTTAGGTTCCAGGAGGACATTAGATGATGAGCCTCGGGGAGAGTAGATATCCATGTTCATAAAGTAATAGAATAGACCAGGTCCACCCTACTTTGTTATGTTCTGGACAGGGACAGTAACCTGGTCAGTTAGGATCCCTAGAGATGACTACGAGAAGACTAAGGGAGTCCAAGATAAGTGCTAAGTTTGAAACATATACGTCAGAAGGGCCTTAAGAACTAGGAGTCCCGGATGCCAGCAGATCGGCTCTAACCCGGATCTGCATATACATTCCTCTCAGGGTGAAGTGAGTGGGAAGTGGGTCAGTTTATCGGACCAGCTAGGATACTCAATCGGCATAGCATCACCAAAATAATGAGGAAGGAGGTTCCACAACTATTAGGAGGGGGGGGGGGCAGGTCTTATCACAGTAAAGGAACAATATATGTAGCTTCATTCAAGTGTTAAGCAAGGGCACTGATTGAAGAACAGTATTCATGTATGTCTGATGTGAAATACAGACCTGGTGTGATGTGAAATACAGTGCAACGTGTCAGTATTTGGATGAGCGATCCCTGTGTTTGGGGACACAAATAAATGACAGTTGTACTATAAAAGTTTCTGGTGCCCATTATTATACAACCTGGCTATCTCATCGCTCAACCGCCTGAATTCCAGCACCCTGAGTCATGGTAAACCATGCGGAGTAGCCATATACACACCGATGTAATTTCCCTAGGAAGCCGGGCAGGGAGGGTTACACATACAACACTACCCCCCAAATACATACAACACTACCTCCCCCAAATTCATATACTACCCCCCAAATACATACAACACTACCTCCCCCAAATTCATATACTACGCCCCAAATACATACAACACTACCCCCAAATACATACAACACTACGTCCCCCACATTCATATACTACGCCCCAAATACATACAACACCACCTCCCCCACATGCATACACCACCCCCAAAAACATAAAATACTAACCCCATTTACATATTACACTAACCCCCAAATACATATAACACTACCACCCCAAATACATACAACACATCCCTCAAATACATATAACACTACCCCCAAAATACATACAACACTACCCCCAAATACATAAAATACTAACCCCCCAAATACATAAAATATTAACCCCCCAAATACATATAACACTAACCCCCCAAATACATATATAACACTACCCCCCAAATACATAAAATACTAACCCCCCAAATACATAAAATACTAACCCCCCAAATACATAAAATACTAACCCCCCAAATACATATAACACTAACCCCCCAAATACATATAACACTACCCCCCAAATACATATAACACTACCCCCCATATACATATAACACTACCCCCCCAAATATATACAACACTACCCCCCCAAAATATATACAACACTACCCCCCAGATACATAAAATACTATCCCCCAATTACATACAACACTACCCCCCAAATACATACAACACTACTCCCCAAATAATACAACACTACCCCAAATACATTCAACATTACCCCCCCAAATACATACAATACTACCCCCAAAAACATAAAATACTATCCCCCAAAATACATACAACACTACCCCCCAAAATACATACAACACTACCCCCCAAATACATACAACACTACTCCCAAATACATACAACACTACCCCCAAATACATACAACACTACTCCCAAATACATACAACACTACCCCCCAATACTTACAACCCAACCCCCCTATAATAGAGTGAAGAGGTTAACTCCCTTTGCAAGCATCAGGAGACTGCACTGGTGTTGGGTTTCATGCAGGTTATGTGGGAAACTCCTGATTGAACAGGTATAAAAGGCAGGAAACGAGAACCTGTCAGTGTCGCGGTTTGGAGTCTGTTAGGAGGATCACAGATCACAGATCTCCTGCCGCAGGGATACAGGCTGGTTGACCAGAGGATTTTGCCTGGCAACCGTGAGGAACCCAAAGCCTCACACAGCAGAGAAGCCTTTACCAGAGAAGGGCAAGAGGACTTATTGGGAGCAGCAAGACTTCAAAGCTTGCAGCTGGAAAAATTGGAGACGCCAGACCAGCATCAATCAGATTAGACTTTATACATTGTCCCCTGGTTTTGATTTATATAATATTGTATCATATGTTTTAAGCTGGGAACCAGTTTAGTTGGCCAGCTGTCGTTAGAAAGGGCTGCAGCAAAGTGTAGTTATTTTCCCTAACGGGAATAGGTATTTGTTTTATGATTTTGTGTTTTGCCTTAAAGGGGCAGTAGCCCCAATGTTTTAGTTGTTTTGTGGAGAATAAAATCACTCAACGTTTGGTTTACCCAAAAAATGGCATGTGTGTAATCTTGTCTGACCTTGCCTACACGCCGCTCCGTCACACCCCCAAATACATACAACACTACCCCCCAAAATACATATAACACTACCCCCCCCCCAAATATTTCAACTTCCAGCACCGGCTAGGCCACTTGCCCAAGCCACTGGGCCCAGGTCACTTGTCCCAGCTCTCCCCCCTATCGGAGGCCCTGCATGCGATGCTTTCATTGCAGCTAGGGATTCTGGGTAATGACATGCAAATGAGCATTCACAGTTCATTTTCAAAGAAATTAAAAGAGAGAATGTATTTGCTTTCAGGATGATCACATTTGTTTAAGTAAGCAAATTACACTGTAAAGTTGTTTACATTTTTAATAAGTGATTCTGCCTGGTAAATAAAGTCATTAACTGGTTATTCATTTCTACAACTTCCTTATAATTGAGTGTACGGATTTCCCTAACTACAACTATTTCCAACAATTTGCACACATGGAAATCCCTGCTTGTGTCACACGGAGGTGGGAAAAAGGCTAGTAGGGCGCCTGGATAAACAATAATAGAATGGCGTTTAAAACCAAACCCTTTGATAAATATCCGTCTGATTCAGCTCTGTGGTAGGAACTTCTCTGAAGGCTTGTAGCGGTATCAGCCGATGTAGTCGCCACATATATGGAAGACAAGAGAGACAAAACATGCCACAATAGTGCATTATCTTTGTGTGTCGGCTGTGTGATCCTCTCTCCGTCAGTGTAAAATTGGAAACCAACTTACCCTAAGTCGCTAGGACATGCGTCTTTTTTCACCAGTGTGCATCCTGGTTCCAAGAAAACCAGCTAGACTGCTAAAGCAGTAACTGGAATTCACTTGCATTGGACTCATTTATAAAAGCAAATTTATATAAGATTTGTATAAGGTTGATTGTTTGCACCTATTAATACCATTCACTTAATCATGTAAACTAGCAATTATTCACTAGCATTCACCCATTTGTGTCACACACAGCTTATTGTGCTAGGCTAACGCAAGGCAGGTTTCGTAACTTTTACTTCTAGTATCCTCTTTTGTATTTCATAAGTATCCCTATATGGGGCATATGTTTCAAGGTAACACTGGAGCAAATCTAGGGCAAACTAATGCACCATACGTATCAAAGATAAACACCCTATAGATTTATGCATGTCTTTCTTTCGTACTTGTGATATTTTGTGTGCCCCTGAATTGCACCACATTGCTTGTTACTGTAAATAGTCCCCTACATGTTTGTTCAGATGTCTGGTTTAACACTAAACCATATTCTTTACATTTACTTCTGTATAATAATACATTTACTTTCTTCATGGGAAATTAACCGCAGCATTTTCTAAGGTGGAAATAACCAAAAATCGATGATGTTGTGTTTAAAATTTTTGCATTACACATTTTAAAGCATGCATGTTATGCCTTGTAAAGTTATCTATCATTTCAGCTATGGGCTTTGTTAATTGTGCAGTATACTGTACATGTTCAGATACAAAGCTTGTGCTGGGATTGTGTATAGTAGTTCTCATTAGCAATTTTGTTTCAAGCACGATGTATCTGTTCACACCATGACATGTCATTTTGAGAATCACAGTTATTATTACCATCAATTTATTTTGACTGCATGTTCATGGTGCATGTAATTATTAAGCATACATTGCGTCTATCACTGTTTATTCCAAACATGCTGATTAGGACTTAATGCACTAATGATCTACTCCGTTTGAAGAGTTTTCTCTGTGTCCTTTTTTAACCACTCAAGCATAAATGTGTTATTGCATTAAATTACTTGCTTTATTAAACTTCCAATCACACCCATTGGGATAATCAATAAACTTTAATTATTGCTATCAGCTCCTATTGGCCTTTTTTTAAGTGGACTGGAAACAGTATAATCTCTAGAATCACAATGAGAGGAAGTATTGTATTGGTTTCATTTTAGCCTTTGCAAAAGGTGACTCTTTCAGTGGCTTGGCCTCCCCTGGACATTAATAAGGCTGTCAGCCATCACACAGTACTTCAGATACAATGGACAGCTTTATTAAGTCCATTCTAGAGACCACAAGTTCCATGAGAGAGATTATTAAATAGTGTCCATATTTGTTGAAAAATTAGTTGCCCCAGCTCTTACATCTTTAAATGCTACTCTGATACTTCAAAGAACTTTAAACTATATACATGAACTCTACAGTATGATGCTGATAATCAAATGCAGTCATATTTGTCCTATATTCATGATGTCCTATATTCATTTATAATTATAACATTAAAGCATCCATCTATTTACTATTCTCATTAAAACATGACATGATTCCATGCAGTGTAACATTGGCTTATGATGGGCCAAAGGTATGTTTTTTTTTGTTCTTGTATAGTGCTGCTAATTTTCCATAGCGCTTTAGAGAGACATTTTTACAGACACTGCCCCTGCCCCATAGAACTTACAATCTATGTTTTTGTTGCCTGAGGCACAGGGAGATAAAGTGACTTGCCCAAGGTCTCAAGGAGCCGACACCGGGAATTGAATCAGATTCCCCTGCTTCAAACTCAGTGCCAGTCAGTGTCTTTACTCACTGAGCCGCTCCTTCTCTCAGGTTCCCCTGCTTCACACTCAGTGCCAGTCAGTGTCTTTACTCGCTGAGCCGCTCCTTCTCCCATGTTCCCCTGCTTCACACTCAGTGCCAGTCAGTGTCTTTACTCACTGAGACGCTTCTTCTCCCAGGTTCCCCTGCTTCACACTCAGTGCCAGTCAGTGTCTTTACTCACTGAGCCGCTCCTTCTCCCATGTTCCCCTGCTTCACACTCAGTGCCAGTCAGTGTCTTTACTCACTGAGCCGCTCCTTCTCCCAGGTTCCCCTGCTTCACACTCAGTGCCAGTCAGTGTCTTTACTCACTGAGCCGCTCCTTCTCCCAGGCTCCCCTGCTTCACACACAGTGCCAGTCAGTGTCTTTACTCACTGAGCCGCTCCTTCTCCCAGGTTCCCCTGCTTCACACTCAGTGCCAGTCAGTGTCTTTACTCACTGAGCCGCTTCTTCTCCCAGGTTCCCCTGCTTCAAACTCAGTGCCAGTCAGTGTCTTTACTCGCTGAGCCGCTCCTTCTCCCAGGTTCCCCTGCTTCAAACTCAGTGCCAGTCAGTGTCTTTACTTGCTGAGCTACTCCTTCTCCCAGGTTCCCCTGCTTCAAACTCAGTGCCAGTTGGTGTCTTTACTCGCTGAGCCGCTCCTTCTCCCAGGTTCCCCTGCTTCACACTCAGTGCCAGTCGGTGTCTTTACTCGCTGAGCCGCTCCTTCTGTGCCTTTCATGACCTTTATGTCACTTCTAGTGGAACTATCATGGGGTATGTTAGAACTATAGTTGGCACTGAAACGTTAGAGAAGATAAACAATCTGTTCAATGTTAGAGTGGCTGTACCATGGAATGTGATATTGAGTCGTGGTAAATAAGTTACAGTCACTTGTAACAATGGCCCACTGATTCCTTTCATTTTTGTTCTTTCTTTGAAAACACTGGACTTAAATAAAACAAGGAAAAGGGGGAGCAAGGGGTTAAAAACCATCAGAGGTCTAAAATACAAATGGAACTCGCACACCCAGACCTCCAAACGTGGAGGAGGCTAGGAAAAGGGGCGGGATATAATAAATATGTTCCCCAATACTCACACAGCCAAGTGCAAGTACAGATACCACGAGACGTATCTGTAATGGTCCAACCCTCCTCCAACGGTCTGAGCAGCAGGGAGCAGTGGTTGCTGGCAGACAATCTTCTATTAGATGGAGTCCTCACTGTGCCACGCTTCCCGGTGGCTCCCGCGTGATGTGGTACAAAAATAGAGGCAAGCGTTTTAGACACAAATCTGCACATTTATTAGTGTAGATAAATAAAGCACTCACATGTACAAAACTCCCCGGTCAGCACCCGTACGATAGTAGTAAGCCCTGCAACGAAGGTCCTTGCCGCTGCGTCCGGAGAACAAGGAAGTGTGGTGATTTCGTGTGGCTGCTCACAACTTCTACCGAAGCCTCCACGGGTCAAAAACAGCCAACTGTGATGAGCTACGCGTTTCACAGAGGCATCGGCTTCGTCAGGCTCAAAGATATCCAATGGAGGGTCCACTAACATTATATAGACCCAAATACTAATTACAAAATACTTGCACATGTCCCAAAGTGGGAGGAGAACAGGCTAATCATGCCTCCGTCAGGTCTCTTAATTTAGTACACATGCTAGTACTAATGCCAAACATAATGTAGCCAGTGTGATGGAGCAAAAGCTAAATGGATCAAACACACTGACTCAAAAAGCCTCCATTAACCCTTTAAAGTTCCAGGACTCTCCTATATACTGAGAGACAGTGAAAATGGGGCTGCATTTTGAACTATAATTAAATAAAAAACTGTAGAACATATGAAATAACATTAATAAATAGCATGCCTATATATCAAAGCTAAAGCAAGAGTCTCTCGCATATGAGACTTGTGCATGCAATAACTTGGACACATACAATATGACCTCGCTGACACAGTCTAAAACAGAATAAAGCTGGAGATACATATACATGTGATATAAAATAAGAATAAGCCCAAATATATTAAAATGGATAATACTTGCTAAAAAAAATCAGTAATATTAAAATACATGGTATCACAAAACTTTATGCATAATAATAAAAAACAATACAAATAAATACATCAATTAAGAACAGAACAAATAACAATCATAAACCAGATAAAGAAAACATAAAGGACCTCCGTATAGGGGGGAAGGCCCAGGGTGACCAAAAGGGCAAACAACTAGGCAAAAAACCTACAGTGAGAGAGAAAAGAGTGTTATATTCAGAAGCATAATGAAAAAGCAAATGTGCAAACGGACTAGTTAAAATAATGGTTAAGACAATAACCAGGGAAGGTGGTGTGGGTGGCTGGGGGTCTAGTGGATAATCCATAAGTTAGAGGTGCATTCCATCAAGCCCATCTATATGAAGGCCCCGATATCCAAGTCTACATTAAGTCCATGGGGGGCCAACGTTTTCAACTGGTAGATCTAGAATGTCTCTCTTTGACAGAGACGTCTGAGTCTGTCACGCCCTCTCCAGTTGTCTGCCACTGCCTCAATACCCCGGTATACCAATCCCGAGAGGTCGCCCCCATGCACAGTGCTTAAGTTCTGGGAGACGCTGTGAGTGGCAAGGCCTCTGCGAATATTGCCCATGTGCTCCAGTATGTGGACCCTCAGGCTCTGTGAGGTCCTGCCCACATAATGGAGACCACACGGTCATTCCAGGAGATACACAACGAAAGACATCCTACAATTTATAAAATGATCAGTCTTAAATTTTTTTTGGGTGATGTAGGAGCTAAAATGTATTTTCTCTTTCAATGCTTGTTTACAAGCCTTGCAATTAAAAAAACCCAATCGGTTTGGGCAACCAATGCGCAGGTTGTGCCAATACTTCCTTTCTAAAGACACTTGGTGCCAATTTGCCCTTTATGCTTTCAGCTTTCTTAAAGATGACTCTTGGGGCCTCTGGTAAGTGGTCTTTTAGCACCGTGTCTTTACGTAGTATATGCCAGTGCTGTTTTAGAATATTACTAATTTTATTGGCCTCTCGGTTGTGTTGAGTGACGAACTGGGCTACATATCCAATACTGTTTTTGATAGTCTTAGGCACAAAAAGATGTCCTTAGGTAACTAAGAGGTTTTTAGGAGAGCTTTCTCTCCTCAAATTTTGTTTTTAAAAAATTAGCCTGTTCACTGAAGACATCATTGTCGGTACAGTTACGGCGAATACGCCGAAACTGGCCAAACGGTATATTGTTTAGCCAGTGTGGATGGTGGCAGCTACTGTTGAGGATGAAGTTATTAGCATCAACCTCCTTGAAAAAGGTTTTAGTTTTGATGTTGTTATTCTCAAGATATACAGTGAGGTCAAGGAAGTTGATGCTATTTTGGCTGCTCTGTGATGTAAAGACCAAATTTAAATTATTATGATTAATATGGCCAAGGAACAAGTCCAGATCACTATGACTCCCCCGCCAAATAATAAGGACATCATCAATGTACCTCTTCCATAGGACTAGGCTTGCTCCGAAAGGATTGCCCGACCATATATTGGCCTCCTCCCAATCGGCAATAAAAATATTGGCATAACTCGGAGCAAACCTAGTCCCCAAAACCGTTCCACATTTTTGTAGGAAGAGGGTTCTGTCGAGCCAGAATACGTTGTGTGTCAGTATAAAGCGTATCCCATCTAATAAAAATAGGTTTTGTTCGGATGGGATGAGAGGGTCTCTATCTAGAGCTCTTCTGACTGCCTCATACCCATCATGTTGGATTGAGGTATACAAGGAGGTGACATCACATGTTACCAATGTAAACTCCTCCTGCCACGATACTTCAAGCAGAACCTTAAGAACTTGCAAAGTGTCCCTTAAATAGGATCTGGCCCTAATGGCATACTTTTGCAAGTATAAATCAACGTACTCGGAAAGGTTCTGAGTGAGAGACCCAATCCCTGAAATGATGGGCCTCCCAGGATGTTTCAACAGATTCTTATGGATCTTGGGCAAGAAATGAAACACGCTGTAACTGGTTTATTTCTCATTAAGTACGCAAATTCTTTCTCTCCCAAGATCCCAATCTGTTTCCCTTTAATCAACATGCTTAGCATCTCCTCCTGATATTGCTTAGAGGGATCTCATACCAGTCTCTCATATGTGACGGGGTCATTCAAGATCCGTTCAGATTCCGAGAGGTAGTAGCCAGTATCCATAACCACTACCCCTCCACCCTTATCCGCTAGTTTAATGGTGATACTCCTATCATCAGTGAGTGTCTTCAGGGCCTCCCTTGTTTACTCAAGTTGTCGTGGAATCTATTCTTGCTATTCGCTAGTTTCTCAAAAGTCTTCTAGAATGAGTTGATTAAAAACCTCTAAGTAATGTCCTTTACAGTGACTAGGATTAAAACTGGATTTGTTTTTCAGGTTAGAATGTATAAACCTATCGGGCAATACTGCACCAGCACTGGGCACTGTGTCTGCCTGTGAAGGCCGATTCATGCTTTGGCTCACAACATCCTTATTGAAGAAAACTCTATTGATTGTGAGCTGGCACAGATACTTATGAGCATCCATAAAAAAGTCAAAGCCACTGGGACCCCGAGAAGGGGCAAAGTTCAGTCCCTTGGCTAAGACTTTAGTTTGGGCTTCATTTAAAATCTTTGAACTAATATTAAAAACACTACTTAGTGCATTTCTCTTTTGCTCTCTAGGTTTCCTTCCTTCTCTCTTCCCTCTCTACCTCTTTTTTTCCCTTTCGACTCCACCGTCTCTGGTACTCCCGGATCGTCCAGACATGAGAAGTGGTTCTGCGTCACAATCGGTGACTGGAGTGCCCGGTCTAAAAAAGAGGCAGCAGCTTTGCTACGGTCAACACATTCCCAAATGGGACTCCTATGTGGGTGGCAATCATTACGGTTACCTCTATAGTCCCTTTTATTGTCATGTCTTTCTCTAGGCCTCTCCTCTCTAAACCTTCTGGGAGATCTATCACGTCTTGGGGAACATTCCCTCCTGTCCCGCCATTCACCCCTTGGGTTCCTATACTACCTGGTGTGATAATATGAATCATTGCCTCCCTTCCTGGGGTAATGGCTAGAGTGCCTATGATTGTCACCTCTTTCATAGTCTCTATCGTAATATGTTCTTTCCTGATAGTGACTAGTATTTGGGTAATTCTCCCTTTCACTATCTCTATACTGGGGGTTGGGCCTTCTTTTTTTGGGGATTACTTCCCTATCCCCATCATCGAATTGCCGTGGAAAAAACAGCACGTTTGCCTGATCGGACGCATTTTTTTTTCTTGGCTGAAAAAATGCCTTTTACGGCCGATAAACACTGTTATCACTGCTTAGTGAATCGTGCAGCAGGCAGTATCGGTCTTAAAAGGCATTTATCGTATTTAAAAGCAGTTATCACTGCTTAGTGAATCACCCCTTATATGTGCTATGTGTGAGCTACAGGGCAAGTAAAACTTCTGTTTTTTAACATATAGAAATTAACTAAATTTGTCACATTTGATGTTGCATTGGGGTTTCTTGGTTGTATATTTGAGGTTACTTTCCCAGTAGAGCTCCATTTTACGCCAATCTTACGGTACTGAGCCTGTGGAAATGGAGTCCTTGAATATTAAATATAATGGTTTGGCTATTACTGAGCTTAACTCCTTGAGAACTCTTGGATATATGCCATCGGGGCCAGGTGCCTTATTTACTTTAATGTTTTTAAGCCGCTTATGAACTTCTTCCTCAGTTAACAAATTGTTCATTAATATAAAGGTTGTGGCTTCCTCCTGCGGCACTACTATTGCAATTTATTCTTCTCAGGTAAACACAGAGGCAAAGAATTTGTTTAATACCTGTGCTTTCTCCTTATCTCCAATAATCTGCCTACCCATCTCACCCTGAAAGGGTCCTATATTTTCTTTTCTATTTTTTTTGTTATTAAGGTGCTTAAAGGAGTTTTTAGGGTTGACCTTATTTTCTATTGCAATCCTTTTTTCATTATCCATTTTTGCTAATTTGATTGCCCTTTTTTACAATTTTTGTTACATTCCTTATAATTCTGATACGATGTCTCCGTCCCTTTTGACTTTAAGAATCTAAACGCCTTCCTCTTCTTGTCCATTTCCTCCCATACCTGTTTATTTAGCCACATTGGTTTTGACTTATTTCTTTAATACTTATTGTCCAAGGGTATACACTGATAAGTGTGCTTTTCTAACAATGATTTAAAGACTGCCCATTTATCTTCCACATTTTCCCTGCAAAAACATCATCCCATTGTATTCCTTGTAGATTAGTCCTCAGTTTATTTATGTTCATTTGGCACAATTACATATATAAATATATAATACTGTGGGTCTGGGTACTGAGCTCGCTAAAATTCTGTATACTGACAAGCATACTGCCTGTGATATTTCCTAACTTCTTTCCTTAAAAAAAAAGTTATCATGATGCTATGCTTAGACAGTTTACAGGCAGTAATTGGCAGATAAGATGTAAAATTAACAATAATTAACAATTAGCAAATACCTTTTTTCACACCCTTTTTTACATTAGTAACATTTTCCCTTTGAGGATGATCTAATCCTGTTGAAGACGCCCAGAACTATCCCGTTATAGGGCCAATGTAAACAAGAGGAAATTCCTTAAGCTTCCGATACATTTTTGCTCTCATGTTTATTATCAAACTGCAAAATTAACTTGTTCACCTGCTTAATAAATCAAATCATTTCAAAATAAGAGCAAACGTGGAAAAAAGAAACAGTGCAGCAAATGATTAAACATGCCTGTTAGTAGAGTGCCATTTCTTAATATTGGAATGCGTAACTCTTATGTTTACGTTACTATTGACGTTGTTTTTTTCAGATGAGTAAGACTTGACAAGATTAGCGGAAGATAGGATACATATCACTGTGGCTGCTCTGGATACAGCATTTTATCAAAGACTCCTAACTGCAAAAGTGGCAACAAGCAGACTAGAGAAATCCAGCTGAAAGCAATGCCATGTGTTCCCATTGTTACATTTTACATAAGTAACTAACCATTTTTGGAGCCAGAAGACTTTGATAGATGCTATATCCGAGCTTTGCTAAGCGTGATCCTACATTACCTTCCATTGACTTGGATCGAGCGATGATACCTTGTTATCTGCTGTTAATGGCATTGAACACGGCATCGGGCTGAGATAACCACAGTCGGAGATTAGTGAATCTACCCCTCAGGCCCAGATTCCTTAAACTCTGTTAGGCTACTTAATGCCACATTAATAGAAATTAATCTGTTAATAGTAACGTATTCACTCAAATTCATCAAAAAAAAGTTAAGACATGTTTTTCCTAAAGAGTATTTATGTTAATTATAATGGACATTGGTGATAATGAGATGCAAATGAGGTGTTATCATATCCTCTACTATTCACTAAAGTTCTGTTACGGTTAACGTGGAAACCTAATGTTACATTATTTAAGTCATACCTAAACCTAGCATTACTCCCTTCTGCACCCTGACATGTGGCTTTCGCAGGGTCTGGGTGGTGAGGATTTATATGACAGCTTAATTCCTTCTCCTTTTCTCTCTTCTCCAGCAAACCTCTTATTTCAGGGTCTGAATAGGAGTAACACCAAAACGTACATATCAGCATGTTGTCTGAAGTTCACACAGAGATAATGTGAAGTTAAAGCTATGCTAATGAGCTCAATTACAGCTGTTATTTTTGCATACAATTATCTTAGTAAATACGATGTTAATTCAGGAAACATAACGTCAGCTTTGGTTTTAGGTAACGGCGCCCTGATTTACGGGCTTAATGAATCCCCCCTAGGTAAGGCCATTTGTACCCGGTACCCAGCACGTCCCGCTGCTAGTCAGGCAGTTATGTAACTGGTAGAATTAAAGATAAGTTGGGGTGGTCGGAAAAAAAACTGCAAACAATATTTCTGATATTTTTCAGTACATTATAACACTGAAATGGAGTCTTCTTCAGTTTGTACAAGCGTTAGGAAATGGGCTTGGCTTATACAGATTTTCTGATGCTTTCATAATACAGCACTGGCTGAGAAGGCGCGATAATTACTTTGTTACCATATCATAGAACAATGTGTATTCATCTTTAATGTTATGGTTTTATTAATAAAAGAAGGCACATAGTTTTTTCTGCACAACTTACCCCAATCCTGGTAAATCACAAAGAAAAAGCTCAAAAATAAACATAAAATGTGTATAATAATAATAATAGCATGTTCTTGTATAGCGCTGCTAATTGTACGCAGCGCTTTACAGAGACATTTTGCAGGCACAGGTCCCTGCCCCGTGGAGCTTACAATCTATGTTTTTGGTGCCTGCGGCACAGGGAGATAAAGTGACTCGCCCAAGGTCACAAGGAGCCGACACCAGGAATTGAACCGGGCTCCCCTGCTTCACACTCAGTGCCAGTCACTGTCTTTACTCACTGAGCCGCTCCTTCTCCATGTGTAATAATTTCAGTGAAGGAGCTATGGCAAATAATTCGATTCCATAGCCGTTATCTGACACGGATATGAACACGGGAAAGGATCATGACATAAAGTGTTGTCCATATGAAGGACTTCTTCACAGATTCCATGGGAGATGCAGAAAGCACTGAGGAGTAATGTGGATAGTATAAGGAGAAAAGCACCACAATGGTGGGATGGAGGTTAAAGGCTAGAATTAAGGGCTACAAAAAGGATCAGTAGATATGTAAGGCTTCACACTATGGACCTGTATACAAACACAGGGAGAGGGAGTTACTAGCGAGTTAAGTTACTAACAGTAAGAAGAGATTCATGGACAGGAATACGGCTTTAAAGTATCAAGATCAAAACTGCTATATACTGCATTGGCCAAGAAGCAAAATGGATGTAAGGTGTTATTTAACAGAAAAGATCTATATCAAGTGATTCATAATAGCATTAAATTCCAGCAACCTGTGGCTAAAGAGATTTAAAAAGAGTAGTGTGACTAACTAGAACAATTCTAATCTTATTAAACACGAGGGCAGCGCTTCTAGGACCATGTTTTGGAAAGAGTTATGCAGTGACTATACTATACAAAATGGAATTGCAAGTGTGTAAAAAGTAATAGAACTTCGAGTTTGTAAACATTTAAATAAGTGGTACTCTGTATCAATCTGTATCATCTGGCACCATCACACGTTCATCTACCCCCTTTGTATATAATGCCCTCTCCCGCCTTAAAACTTTCTCACTGACTGCCCCACACCTCTGGAATGCCCTTCCCCTCAATATCCGACTAGCACCCTCTCTATTCACCTTTAAGACCCACCTTAAAACACAGTTGCTTAAGGAAGCATATGAGTAGCTAGTGTCCTATGGAGAAGTGGTGTGTATATATAGTATTATTTTTCAGAAAGGAACTTGTGGGCTCACAATTTTTCCTTTATAATACTAAGGGAATTTGATTTCTGTTTTTTTGACGGTTTTAAATGCACTGAATCACAGATAGCATACATGTCATTCATTTAACCCTTTAGGCACTTTCACATATTTCCCACGTTCCCTTGCTGTCAGTCCCAGCATGCAACCTTCTCTAGTAACAGTGAAGATGTTTAGTCCATAGGACAATAAGAAACCTTATACATTTAGGGCCTCATTCAGTAAGCGTCGATAAGGCACTTATCGACCACTTATCGGCCAAAATGGCTACTCATATTCAGTAAGCCTCGATAAGTGGGCGATAACAGCCTGTATCGCCGAAAAATCTTTTGAACAAAATCAAATCGCCGACTGAGCGGCAATAAGCCACTTATCGACACTTTTCGGAATGTTCATAAACAAGCGCGATTCTAATAGCCGCCAGTCGGCGATCGCCGCCTATTGCAGCCATAAAGTGGCGATTTTCTCCCCAAATCCAAACGCCAGAAAAAGTTGGCAGATTGGTGGGGAGATGCGTCGATAAGTCGGGACTTAGAAAAATGTTGGCTTTTTTCCTGCCTAGGATTGATGCCGGGGGTCTCCGGAGCTGATACCCATTAATACCAGCACCGGAGACCCCCGGCATGAATCCGATGCAGGAAAAAAGCATTTACAGCCACTTCATTACCTTGGTGGCTAACCACTAAGGCAATGAAGGGGTTAACTACCCGTGCCAGGCTTATTGTGGGTAGCAGGGGTGGGTGAAGGGGGTGGGTGAACCCACCTCCTAGACCCCAATAAAATTGCAATATTTAATAAACATCAATACACCCCCCAATGCCCCCCAATAATGTAAAGCCATTATTTATTTTTTAACATACATGATTCATACCGCAGACCTACGGTAGTCCCCAGTGGTCCTGATGGGTGTCCGCAGGCCCCACATTGCACCAGTTCTCCAGGGACTGGGGGTCTCCGGATAGTTCCCGCTGGGTGCCATGGGCCTCTAGGTGGTCCCCGCGGGTCACCGTGGGCCACAATGGGGTCCATGGGTGGGCCTTCGAGTGTCTGGGGGTCTCCGAGTCAACCCCACAGGTATCTAAGGCCCTCGGATGGTTCCCATGGGGGGGGGGGGCTGGGGGCCCTCGGGTGGTCCCTGTGGGTCCGCGGGGCCCCCACAGCTGTAGGGCCCCCAGTTCTTCCCTGCAGGTGTCCCCCATGGGTCCTCAGGTGGTACCCGTGGGCATCCGGGGGGTCCTCAGGTGGTCTCCATAGGTCCCCTCAGACCTAAGGTACCAACCCTGTATGTCAACAAATAAACATGGCCTACATTTCAATCAATCTTCCCCCCCCCCACCCAAACACATACAGTACAGTAATGGGCAAAATAACTATTATACAGATATGGATAATAGATTATTTGCCCATTATTAAATACAACATTAGCATGCATAAATAAAGTAAAAAAATACAGTTCTACTTACTACAGCAATATGCTGGCCGTCCTCCTAACGATACAGCAGGTCCCTCTGTCCTCCATTGCCAGAAAGCATACATACATACATAATAAAGACATTCTAATGGCCCCTAACCCCTTAATCACCTTAGCGGTTAATAACCGCTATAGTAATTAAAGGGTTAACCCACCCTGCCCCGCTACCCACCCGGGAGGCCTAAGCACCCACCCCAGACTGACTATACCCACCCTGTACCCATTGAGTAGTATAGTGGTCCATCATACCCATATAATAATATGGGCATGATTAGCCTCTATAGCACTCAATGGGCACCCTAATCACAATACATTCATGCACAAAACACACAATAATAAAACATTAAAAAACTCCAAAAAAACACACTTCACTAAATAAAAACAGTAGCCAGCTAATCCAATTAATACAAGCTATAACAAGATCAACAATTAATTAATTAAACCATTAACCAATCAAAGCAATTAATTAGTCAAAGAATTATTTCAAACAGTAACCAATCAAACCAATTAATTACTAAACCAACTCAAAATTAATTCTAACAGTAACCAATCAAAACAATTAATTAATACAACATTAATGAATTAATTCAAACATAAAGTACAAAGAAATAAAGTAAACAAATATCAGAAACAACCATTAAACGCATTAGCCAACACAATACATCACTCATTAAAAACAAAAAACAATCGCCAACATTTGATTTCAATCAAACTGAAAAATACCAAACAATTACATCCACATAATAAACTAACATTGCACAAAACAGCAGCAATACAAAGCCAGAAATGCCCCCAAAATATTGTCCTAATAATATATTGATCTGTACTCTAAAGTAGTACAGATTAATATATTATCAGTCAATATTCAAAAATAAAAAATTAAAAAAACACATCCAATGTACAAACCTGTAAAAAAATACATTTACAAACATGCAATATATTACTTACCATTAGAAGCGGATGGAGAACAAAAACCCGGGCGCTACCTAGGAAGATGATAGGTATAGTGAAAGGGGGATATAACAACCTTGGTAGTAGGCAAGGTGTCCCTCTGCTTCTTTTCCACCTGTGACTCAAAAAACCCCAATAAAGGATCTACCCAGGATCCTTCAACAAATGAGACAAGAAAAAAGGGGGGGATGGGGGAGCACTGGTGAAAATCTGATAAATAACCTAAAAAGGTTGTAAAATGCTCTATGCCAATCTCAAGGGTTTTGAGGGTGTATAATAAATTTTAACACTCACACGGCCTTGTGCGAATGCTGTCGCATAAAGGTATCTTTTGGGCTCACTTTTCCTTCTTCTCTTTTTCTTCTTGCGTCTCCTTCCTGTCTTCTGGATACTTTCGCCGCCTTGCGTCTGTAATTTCTTTCTCCTACTTCTTTGATGTTCGTCACACCCTCGGAATAAAAATACACACAATATGTATGAGTAAACTGTGATTTTATCCGGAAGATACCAGGATGTAGAGCAAGAATATAAATAAAACACTCACACGGGCATGTGTGCGTGCGCTCTAGGGGATGGTCTCTTAGTATTTATGGGGCAGTCCCGCTTCTTAATGGGAAGTAAACTCTCTAAAAACAGAAGGTTAAAGGCCACACCTCAGTTTAAAGGCAGAAATAAAATAAAATGTTACTACTCACACGGCCAAGTGTGAGTGCACACTTGGAAATTGTATCTTTTAGTTCTCCTTCTAGGTCCCAGCTAGGAGAGGTCCACTGGTGCTAAACGTGGGTCCTCACTCCCCCCCCCTAATAGGGTCAAAAAGGTCTGAGCCCGATGAATACAAGGCTAAAGTCTTTATTGAATGGACAGTACAATAACAGATTGAGTTAGCTCTGTTATTGTACTGTCCATTCAATAAAGACTTTAGCCTTGTATTCATCGGGCTCAGACCTTTTTGACCCTATTAGGGGGGGGGGGGGTGAGGACCCACGTTTAGCACCAGTGGACCTCTCCTAGCTGGGACCTAGAAGGAGAACTAAAAGATACAATTTCCAAGTGTGCACTCACACTTGGCCGTGTGAGTAGTAACATTTTATTTTATTTCTGCCTTTAAACTGAGGTGTGGCCTTTAACCTTCTGTTTTTAGAGCGTTTACTTCCCATTAAGAAGCGGGACTGCCCCATAAAGACTAAGAGACCATCCCCTAGAGCGCACGCACACATGCCCGTGTGAGTGTTTTATTTATATTCTTGCTCTACATCCTAGTATCTTCCGGATAAAATCACAGTTTACTCATACATATTGTGTGTATTTTTATTCCGAGGGTGTGACGAACATCAAAGAAGTAGGAGAAAGAAATTACAGACGCAAGGCGGCGAAAGTATCCAGAAGACAGGAAGGAGACGCAAGAAGAAAAAGAGAAGAAGGAAAAGTGAGCCCAAAAGATACCTTTATGCGACAGCATTCGCACAAGGCCGTGTGAGTGTTAAAATTTATTATACACCCTCAAAACCCTTGAGATTGGCATAGAGCATTTTACAACCTTTTTAGGTTATTTATCAGATTTTCACCAGTGCTCCCCCATCCCCCCCTTTTTTCTTACCATTAGAAGCGCTGGCCCTCCGACTCCCGGGGAAACAGGAAGCTCACGTACCTTGAAGGCCGCAAACAGCATCCGATGCCATCCACCATGAAGATCCGGATCAGGTACCCAAATCTTCTTTCTTTAATCACCTTCTTCTATCTTCATCTGTCACCATTTCTTGATCTTCTTAATCTTCTATCTTCTTCTTGTAAACCAAAAAGCACCATGGAAGATCCCAACCGATGTTGTCTCGTCGTCTTCTTCGGGTCAAATGGGGCGTCACATTTTGCCTTGAACTGGTTTAACAGCCATTGGCTGTTAAAACCATGCGCCGATTTTATTTTATTTTTTTAATAACGTCACTTAAAGGGAATGATGCCAGCCAATCAGATTTGCTGTGCTTCATTTGCCTTTAAGATGACATCACTAAATCCAAGATGACCGGCGTCCCATGGTATTTCAGTCAATCAGATCGTGGGAACTAATTCCCCCAATCTGATTGGTTGCTGTTCACCATGTAACGGAGTCATTATAGGTCAAGTATGTGACGTCATCAAAAGGGAGTCACATGGTGTACAACAACCAATCAGATTGTGGAATTGGTTCCCACGATCTGATTGGCTGAAATACCATGTGAAGCTGGCTTTGTGACACGGTTCAGCTCCGGAGACCCCCTGCACATCTACACTATGAAGGAAATGTATATTAAAAAACATAATTTTTGGGCGAGATTTTCGCTGGCAGAGGCGGCTCTCTCAGAGCAGCTCTCTCTGCAGCAGAAATGAATCTCCGGGTTAGGCCTCTTCACAGGGTCGATCCTATCGCTGGCAGCAAATCGCTCGTTTTGGGAATTTTGCTATGAACGGTAATGAAGGCTTTCTGATACCGTGATAGCAACGTTCCAAAAAAGCAGCGATTTAAATGCCGTGGAGATATTTATTAAGAACCTTTACTGAATAATGCCCTTAGTGTAGGTACCTGTTTACATAGTTTCCCTTGATGGGGTTAACAGGCTTAATTAAAGTTTAGATAAAAAGATGCGGCCAAATAACTCCTTTGTTACTAGTCAGGATCAAAATGCAGAAGTTCACTAATAAATTGCAGGAAATTTGGAGGAACGTATGGTTTCTGTTTTTATTTCCCATAAAAACACAGTATGGCCAATTCCTTCCCCTAGCAGCATACACCATAAAGTATTAGGTCTCTGCTCCCCTCATTCTGTTACAGGGGCAGGTCTGTGCTCCCCTCATTCTGTTACAGGGGGAGATCTGAGCTCCCCTCATTCTGTTACAGGGAGAGGCCTGTGCTCCACTCATTCTGTTACAGGGGGAGGTCTGTGCTCCCCTCATTCTGTTACAGGGGGAGGTCTGTGCTCCCCTCATTCTGTTACAGGGGCAGGTCTGTGCTCCCCTCATTCTGTTACAGGGGGAGGTCTGTGCTCCCCTCATTCTGTTACAGGGGCAGGTCTGTGCTCCCCTCATTCTGTTACAGGGGCAGGTCTGTGCTCCCCTCATTCTGTTACAGGGACAGGTCTGTGCTCCCCTCATTCTGTTACAGGGGGAGGTCTGTGCTCCCCTCATTCTGTTACAGGGTGAGGTCTGTGCTCCTCTCATTCTGTTACAGGGGGAGGTCTCTGCTCCCCTCATTCTGTTACAGGGGGAGGTCTGTGCTCCCCTCATTCTGTTACAGGGGGAGGTCTGTGCTCCCCTCATTCTGTTACAGGGGGAGGTCTGTGCTCCCCTCATTCTGTTACAGGGAGGTCTGTGCTCCCCTCATTCTGTTACAGGGGCAGGTCTGTGCTCCCCTCATTCTGTTACAGGGGGAGGTCTGTGCTCCCCTCATTCTGTTACAGGGAGATCTGAGCTCCCTTCATTCTGTTACAGGGAGATCTGAGCTCCCCTCATTCTGTTACAGGGAGGTCTGTGCTCCCCTCATTCTGTTACAGGGAGATCTGAGCTCCCCTCATTCTGTTACAGGGAGATCTGAGCTCCCCTCATTCTGTTACAGGGAGGTCTGTGCTCCCCTCATTCTGTTACAGGGAGATCTGAGCTCCCCTCATTCTGTTACAGGGAGAGGTCTGTGCTCCCCTCATTCTGTTACAGGGGGAGGTCTGTGCTCCCCTCATTCTGTTACAGGGAGGTCTGTGCTCCCCTCATTCTGTTACAGGGAGAGGTCTGTGCTCCCCTCATTCTGTTACAGGGGGAGGTCTGAGCTCACCTCATTCTGTTACAGGGGGAGGTCTGTGCTCCCCTCATTCTGTTACAGGGGCAGGTCTGTGCTCCCCTCATTCTGTTACAGGGGCAGGTCTGTGCTCCCCTCATTCTGTTACAGGGGGAGGTCTGTGCTCCCCTCATTCTGTTACAGGGGCAGGTCTGTGCTCCCCTCATTCTGTTACAGGGAGAGGTCTGTGCTCCCCTCATTCTGTTACAGGGGGAGGTCTGTGCTCCCCTCATTCTGTTACAGGGGGAGGTCTGTGCTCCCCTCATTCTGTTACAGGGGGAGGTCTGTGCTCCCCTCATTCTGTTACAGGGGCAGGTCTGTGCTCCCCTCATTCTGTTACAGGGGCAGGTCTGTGCTCCCCTCATTCTGTTACAGGGGGAGGTCTGTGCTCCCCTCATTCTGTTACAGGGGGAGGTCTGTGCTCCCCTCATTCTGTTACAGGGGGAGGTCTGTGCTCCCCTCATTCTGTTACAGGGGGAGGTCTGTGCTCCCCTCATTCTGTTACTGGGGAGGTCTGTGCTCCCCTCATTCTGTTACAGGGACAGGTCTGTGCTCCCCTCATTCTGTTACAGGGAGGTCTGTGCTCCCCTCATTCTGTTACAGGGAGAGGTCTGTGCTCCCCTCATTCTGTTACAGGGAGGTCTGTGCTCCCCTCATTCTGTTACAGGGGCAGGTCTGTGCTCCCCTCATTCTGTTACAGGGGCAGGTCTGTGCTCCCCTCATTCTGTTACAGGGAGAGGTCTGTGCTCCCCTCATTCTGTTACAGGGGGAGGTCTGTGCTCCCCTCATTCTGTTACAGGGGCAGGTCTGTGCTCCCCTCATTCTGTTACAGGGGGAGGTCTGTGCTCCCCTTATTCTGTTACAGGGGCAGGTCTGTGCTCCCCTCATTCTGTTACAGGGAGGTCTGTGCTCCCCTCATTCTGTTACAGGGGCAGGTCTGTGCTCCCCTCATTCTGTTACAGGGGCAGGTCTGTGCTCCCCTCATTCTGTTACAGGGGGAGGTCTGTGCTCCCCTCATTCTGTTACAGGGGGAGGTCTGTGCTCCCCTCATTCTGTTACAGGGACAGGTCTGTGCTCCCCTCATTCTGTTACAGGGGGAGGTTTGTGCTCCCCTCATTCTGTTCCAGGGGGAGGTCTGTGCTCCCCTCATTCTGTTACAGGGACAGGTCTGTGCTCCCCGCATTCTGTTACAGGGGGAGGTCTGTGCTCCCCTCATTCTGTTACAGGGGCAGGTCTGTGCTCCCTTCATTCTGTTACAGGGGGAGGTCTGTGCTCCCCTCATTTTGTTACAGGGGCAGGTCTGTGCTCCCCTCATTCTGTTACAGGGGCAGGTCTGTGCTCCCCTCATTCTGTTACAGGGGGAGGTCTGTGCTCCCCTCATTCTGTTACAGGGGCAGGTCTGTGCTCCCCTCATTCTGTTACAGGGGAGGTCTGTGCTCCCCTCATTCTGTTACAGGGGGAGGTCTGTGCTCCCCTCATTCTGTTACAGGGGGAGGTCTGTGCTCCCCTCATTCTGTTACAGGGAGGTCTGTGCTCCCCTCATTCTGTTACAGGGGGAGGTCTGTGCTCCCCTCATTCTGTTACAGGGAGAGGTCTGTGCTCCCCTCATTCTGTTACAGGGAGGTCTGTGCTCCCCTCATTCTGTTACAGGGAGAGGTCTATGCTCCCCTCATTCTGTTACAGGGGCAGGTCTGTGCTCCCCTCATTCTGTTACAGGGAGGTCTGTGCTCCCCTCATTCTGTTACAGGGGGAGGTCTGTGCTCCCCTCATTCTGTTACAGGGGGAGGTCTGTGCTCCCCTCATTCTGTTACAGGGGCAGGTCTGTGCTCCCCTCATTCTGTTACAGGGGCAGGTCTGTGCTCCCCTCATTCTGTTACAGGGGGAGGTCTGTGCTCCCCTCATTCTGTTACAGGGGGAGGTCTGTGCTCCCCTCATTCTGTTACAGGGGGAGGTCTGTGCTCCCCTCATTCTGTTACAGGGGGAGGTCTGTGCTCCCCTCATTCTGTTTCAGGGGCAGGTCTGTGCTCCCCTCATTCTGTTACAGGGGCAGGTCTGTGCTCCCCTCATTCTGTTACAGGGAGAGGTCTGTGCTCCCCTCATTCTGTTACAGGGAGGTCTGTGCTCCCCTCATTCTGTTACAGGGGGAGGTCTGTGCTCCCCTCATTCTGTTACAGGGGCAGGTCTGTGCTCCCCTCATTCTGTTACAGGGGCAGGTCTGTGCTCCCCTCATTCTGTTACAGGGGCAGGTCTGTGCTCCCCTCATTCTGTTACAGGGAGAGGTCTGTGCTCCCCTCATTCTGTTACAGGGGGAGGTCTGTGCTCCCCTCATTCTGTTACAGGGGCAGGTCTGTGCTCTCCTCATTCTGTTACAGGGGGAGGTCTGTGCTCCCCTCATTCTGTTACAGGGGCAGGTCTGTGCTCCCCTCATTCTGTTACAGGGAGGTCTGTGCTCCCCTCATTCTGTTACAGGGGCAGGTCTGTGCTCCCCTCATTCTGTTACAGGGAGGTCTGTGCTCCCCTCATTCTGTTACAGGGGCAGGTCTGTGCTCCCCTCATTCTGTTACAGGGGCAGGTCTGTGCTCCCCTCATTCTGTTACAGGGGGAGGTCTGTGCTCCCCTCATTCTGTTACAGGGGGAGGTCTGTGCTCCCCTCATTCTGTTACAGGGACAGGTCTGTGCTCCCCTCATTCTGTTACAGGGGGAGGTCTGTGCTCCCCTCATTCTGTTACAGGGGGAGGTCTGTGCTCCCCTCATTCTGTTACAGGGACAGGTCTGTGCTCCCCTCATTCTGTTACAGGGGGAGGTCTGTGCTCCCCTCATTCTGTTACAGGGGGAGGTCTGTGCTCCCCTCATTCTGTTACAGGGACAGGTCTGTGCTCCCCTCATTCTGTTACAGGGGGAGGTCTGTGCTCCCCTCATTCTGTTACAGGGGCAGGTCTGTGCTCCCCTCATTCTGTTACAGGGGGAGGTCTGTGCTCCCCTCATTTTGTTACAGGGGCAGGTCTGTGCTCCCCTCATTCTGTTACAGGGGCAGTTCTGTGCTCCCCTCATTCTGTTACAGGGGGAGGTCTGTGCTCCCCTCATTCTGTTACAGGGGGAGGTCTGTGCTCCCCTCATTCTGTTACAGGGGGAGGTCTGTGCTCCCCTCATTCTGTTACAGGGGCAGGTCTGTGCTCCCCTCATTCTGTTACAGGGGCAGGTCTGTGCTCCCCTCATTCTGTTA
Source organism: Ascaphus truei (assembly GCF_040206685.1). Classification (NCBI taxonomy): domain Eukaryota; kingdom Metazoa; phylum Chordata; class Amphibia; order Anura; family Ascaphidae; genus Ascaphus; species Ascaphus truei. Next base: position 1,964,411 of record NC_134492.1, read on the forward strand.
CAGGGGCAGGTCTGTGCTCCCCTCATTCTGTTACAGGGGGAGGTCTGTGCTCCCCTCATTCTGTTACAGGGGGAGGTCTGTGCTCCCCTCATTCTGTTACAGGGAGGTCTGTGCTCCCCTCATTCTGTTACAGGGGGAGGTCTGTGCTCCCCTCATTCTGTTACAGGGAGAGGTCTGTGCTCCCCTCATTCTGTTACAGGGAGGTCTGTGCTCCCCTCATTCTGTTACAGGGAGAGGTCTATGCTCCCCTCATTCTGTTACAGGGGCAGGTCTATGCTCCCCTCATTCTGTTACAGGGGCAGGTCTGTGCTCCCCTCATTCTGTTACAGGGAGGTCTGTGCTCCCCTCATTCTGTTACAGGGGGAGGTCTGTGCTCCCCTCATTCTGTTACAGGGGGAGGTCTGTGCTCCCCTCATTCTGTTACAGGGGCAGGTCTGTGCTCCCCTCATTCTGTTACAGGGGCAGGTCTGTGCTCCCCTCATTCTGTTACAGGGGGAGGTCTGTGCTCCCCTCATTCTGTTACAGGGGGAGGTCTGTGCTCCCCTCATTCTGTTACAGGGGGAGGTCTGTGCTCCCCTCATTCTGTTTCAGGGGCAGGTCTGTGCTCCCCTCATTCTGTTACAGGGGCAGGTCTGTGCTCCCCTCATTCTGTTACAGGGAGAGGTCTGTGCTCCCCTCATTCTGTTACAGGGAGGTCTGTGCTCCCCTCATTCTGTTACAGGGGGAGGTCTGTGCTCCCCTCATTCTGTTACAGGGGCAGGTCTGTGCTCCCCTCATTCTGTTACAGGGGGAGGTCTGTGCTCCCCTCATTCTGTTACAGGGGCAGGTCTGTGCTCCCCTCATTCTGTTACAGGGGGAGGTCTGTGCTCCCCTCATTCTGTTACAGGGGCAGGTCTGTGCTCCCCTCATTCTGTTACAGGGAGGTCTGTGCTCCCCTCATTCTGTTACAGGGGCAGGTCTGTGCTCCCCTCATTCTGTTACAGGGAGGTCTGTGCTCCCCTCATTCTGTTACAGGGGCAGGTCTGTGCTCCCCTCATTCTGTTACAGGGGCAGGTCTGTGCTCCCCTCATTCTGTTACAGGGGGAGGTCTGTGCTCCCCTCATTCTGTTACAGGGGGAGGTCTGTGCTCCCCTCATTCTGTTACAGGGACAGGTCTGTGCTCCCCTCATTCTGTTACAGGGGGAGGTCTGTGCTCCCCTCATTCTGTTACAGGGGGAGGTCTGTGCTCCCCTCATTCTGTTACAGGGACAGGTCTGTGCTCCCCTCATTCTGTTACAGGGGGAGGTCTGTGCTCCCCTCATTCTGTTACAGGGGGAGGTCTGTGCTCCCCTCATTCTGTTACAGGGACAGGTCTGTGCTCCCCTCATACTATTACAGGGGGAGGTCTGTGCTCCCCTCATTCTGTTACAGGGGGAGGTCTGTGCTCCCCTCATTTTGTTACAGGGGCAGGTCTGTGCTCCCCTCATTCTGTTACAGGGGCAGGTCTGTGCTCCCCTCATTCTGTTACAGGGGGAGGTCTGTGCTCCCCTCATTCTGTTACAGGGGGAGGTCTGTGCTCCCCTCATTCTGTTACAGGGGGAGGTCTGTGCTCCCCTCATTCTGTTACAGGGGCAGGTCTGTGCTCCCCTCATTCTGTTACAGGGGAGGTCTGTGCTCCCTTCATTCTGTTACAGGGGGAGGTCTGTGCTCCCCTCATTCTGTTACAGGGGGAGGTCTGTGCTCCCCTCATTCTGTTACAGGGAGGTCTGTGCTCCCCTCATTCTGTTACAGGGGGAGGTCTGTGCTCCCCTCATTTTGTTACAGGGGCAGGTCTGTGCTCCCCTCATTCTGTTACAGGGGGAGGTCTGTGCTCCCCTCATTCTGTTACAGGGGGAGGTCTGTGCTCCCCTCATTCTGTTACAGGGGGAGGTCTGTGCTCCCCTCATTCTGTTACAGGGGCAGGTCTGTGCTCCCCTCATTCTGTTACAGGGGCAGGTCTGTGCTCCCCTCATTCTGTTACAGGGGCAGGTCTGTGCTCCCCTCATTCTGTTACAGGGGCAGGTCTGTGCTCCCCTCATTCTGTTACAGGGGGAGGTCTGTGCTCCCCTCATTCTGTTACAGGGGGAGGTCTGAGCTCCCCTCATTCTGTTACAGGGGCAGGTCTGTGCTCCCCTCATTCTGTTACAGGGGCAGGTCTGTGCTCCCCTCATTCTGTTACAGGGGGAGGTCTGAGCTCCCCTCATTCTGTTACAGGGGCAGGTCTGTGCTCCCCTCATTCTGTTACAGGGGCAGGTCTGTGCTCCCCTCATTCTGTTACAGGGGGAGGTCTGTGCTCCCCTCATTCTGTTACAGGGGGAGGTCTGAGCTCCCCTCATTCTGTTACAGGGGCAGGTCTGTGCTCCCCTCATTCTGTTACAGGGGCAGGTCTGTGCTCCCCTCATTCTGTTACAGGGGGAAGTCTGTGCTCCCCTCATTCTGTTACAGGGGGAGGTCTGTGCTCCCCTCATTCTGTTACAGGGACAGGTCTGTGCTCCCCTCATTCTGTTACAGGGGGAGGTATGTGCTCCCCTCATTCTGTTACAGGGAGGTCTGTGCTCCCCTCATTCTGTTACAGGGGCAGGTCTGTGCTCCCCTCATTCTGTTACATGGGGAGGTCTGTGCTCCCCTCATTCTGTTACAGGGGCAGGTCTGTGCTCCCCTCATTCTGTTACAGGGGGAGGTCTGTGCTCCCCTCATTCTGTTACAGGGGGAGGTCTGTGCTCCCCTCATTCTGTTACAGGGGGAGGTCTGTGCTCCCCTCATTCTGTTACAGGGAGAGGTCTGTGCTCCCCTCATTCTGTTACAGGGGCAGGTCTGTGCTCCCCTCATTCTGTTACAGGGGCATGTCTGTGCTCCCCTCATTCTGTTACAGGGGGAGGTCTGTGCTCCCCTCATTCTGTTACAGGGGCAGGTCTGTGCTCCCCTCATTCTGTTACAGGGGCAGGTCTGTGCTCCCCTCATTCTGTTACAGAGGGAGATCTGAGCTCCCCTCATTCTGTTACAGAGGAAGGTCTGTGCTCCCCTCATTCTGTTACAGGGGCAGGTCTGTGCTCCCCTCATTCTGTTACAGGGACAGGTCTGTGCTCCCCTCATTCTGTTACAGGGACAGGTCTGTGCTCCCCTCATTCTGTTACAGGGGGAGGTCTGTGCTCCCCTCATTCTGTTACAGGGGGAGGTCTGTGCTCCCCTCATTCTGTTACAGGGAGAGGTCTGTGCTCCCCTCATTCTGTTACAGGGGCAGGTCTGTGCTCCCCTCATTCTGTTACAGGGGGAGGTCTGTGCTCCCCTCATTCTGTTACAGGGGGAGGTCTGTGCTCCCCTCATTCTGTTACAGAGGGAGGTCTGTGCTTTCCTCATTCTGTTACAGGGGGAGGTCTGTGCTCCCCTTGATTGGAAATGAGAAGCAAAGTATTGCTGGTACTTCCAGCAGTGAGAGGGTTAACCTGGTCAAATGGAACAGGTTCCCCACCTTATGACCCCACCATACTTTGGTTGTTTATTTCTTGCAATGTATCACCCCTGTGTCCCCCGGATCTCAGAGACCCCCCCGCAGGATCAATCAGACACAGCAGCCAGACAGTTTTCTTGTACTTTATTAAAGTGTAATCAAACATCGGTTAAGTGGAAAATAAATATCCAGATCTAATAAGCTGCTCAGTCAGATCGTGTAAATGCAAATTACAAGCTGGTTCCTATCTCCCCGCCAGGGGATTGAACAAGGCACAGCAATTGCTTCATCCACTGCGATTGTAAATCAACTAAAATAATGGCTGGATAATGACCGGTTTGCAGTTTCAAGCAGATAGAATGATAACAAACTGCGTGTGTCTCACCAGCTTTTCATTTAGCATCTCATCATGGAGTGAGCAGCCCGGCTAACAGCTTGGCTGCCTCATTAGCTTGTTGTGTGCAGCCTGTAAATTCACAATGCAGCCAGCAGATTACCTGACAAAATTCCTGATAGCAAAAGGAGACAATTCAATCCCAGCCATCAAATCCTCTGTGAGGCTGCAGTTGCATTGATCTATGACTTGGAGCTGCAGAGAAATGATAACAATAGATGCAACTCAAGAATGAATGTGTATTTACATTGGCACTACAGCTGTACTTATTAGAAATTCTCAGGCGCAGATCAATGCATTCATTAAAACATATAAATATAAGTATATGCTCATGTAGAAAACCTCGCTTTTATCTATTTATTTTTCTTAGCTGCTCCAAGGCATTGACCAATATACAGTACAGACATACATATATTTGTATTGGACACACACACACACATCGTAAATGGAAATATTACTGTATGCTCATTTACATGTCTTAGGCAGGTTTGCAACCCCGCCTTTCACCATTAACACCCAGTGCCGCAAGGGATTCTGGGAAATTACATGCAAATGAGCACACAGTGTGTGTGTGTGTGTGTGTGTGTGTGTGTGTGTGTGTGTGTGTATATATATATATAATGTAAAAAGAAAAGGACTGCGCTATAATAATCACCAATGGCAACAGATGTAAAACAGCTGATATAAATTAAACAATGTGATGCTGATGTCAAATATAACCTTGTATGTGAAAAGAAAATGTACAATGAAAAAAATGGTTATTTTGGATGATATTCCAAAAATTAAATAAATATTGTGGAAATGTGTAAAGAAAAAATATATATTAAATATTAATAACAAAAAATGATTGCAACAATATTAAATGTATAAATAATGTTTCAAAGTGAATTGTAAGTCCAACCATATATCAATCCAAAACGATGGATGCACAAATAGGAAACAGGCAGTCTGCTTGAATAGGCACAACGACCTCCCTATGGATCTGTGTGAAGAAAGAAAAAAAGCGCCCAAACCTAGTGCATTACTATTAAAAAAAACCAAGTACAATGTATTCCAAAAAGCTCACAAATGGAAACTCACAAAGTAAAAATAAAGGCATTTTATGAGATATACTTTTTAATAGCAATGCACTAGGTTTGGGTGTTTTTTTCCCCTTTATATATATATATATAATGAAATAGAATATACTTCTGCTTATGTAAAAAAAACCTCGGTTTTATCTATTTATTTTTCTCAGCTGCTCCAGAATAGGCACATATGTTTATACTAGCCACACAATTTCACTCTGAAGAATGTCCTCTTGTTGGGACCGAAACGTTGGCGTTTCTGTGCCCTCCGTGTTCAATGCACTTTTTGTATATATGCTGCTTCGTGATTTCTACTCTGATTGGGCTCGCAGGCCCAGGACATAGTGCACTCAGCGTCGCTGAGGCGGGCTGAACCGCGCTGAACAGATGCACAAAGCCCCTGCATCTGTAATCAGCGCGGCTATAGTTTCTCCCTCCGCATACGCGCTGATGCGTGCGGAGGCTGAGAAAATCAGAAGAGACAGGCAAGTTTGAAATGTTGTCGCTTGGGGGAGAGGAGGAGCGGTCACGTGACTGCTCCCATCCAATGGGGCTGCAGCTGGCATTTTTACTACTGTGTCGGAGCCACCAGACATAGTAGAGGCAGCACAGAGAGGTGTGTGTGTGTGTGTGTGTGTGTGTGTGTGTGTGTGTGTGTGTGTGTGTGTGTGTGTGTGTGTGTGTAAATATATGTGTGTATATGTGTGTATATGTGTGTATATATAAATATATGTGTGTATATATATATATTTATATATATATATATATATATATATATATATATATATATATGTATGTGTGTGTGTATATATATATATATATATATATATATATATATATATATGTGTGTGTGTGTGTGTGTGTGTGTATATGTATGTGTGTGTGTGATGTATGTGTCAAAGTTGCATAATGTTAATAAATAATTTATTCTCACGTCTCTTTTTAATTTTTAAAATATTATATAATATATATAAACACACACACACACACAGGTTCCCCAGTGACACACAAACACACAGACCACTTCAAAGTGACACACACAGTTACCCAATCACACACACTGACAGCTACCAAAGTTGAAAAAGTTACTGTCGTGACGAAACGCGTCAGGGAGGCAACCACGACATTACGTCATCACGCAGTGTGCGCTTTACGGCCGGAGAGCGCATGAAGCTGATCTGAGGCTGAAAAATCTCTATACTGCACGGACGCTGAGAGAGCTTGTTCCCTATCACCTACTACTGCTGCAGATACACCGGAGGGACCCTGTACCAATCAGATGTGTTCCTGGACGGTGTGGCTTTGCTGGTGGTGATTATATATATCACAAATTGCCTTTTTAACTCTTATCCTTGTGAGTGTCCTTAATCCCCTTGTGCTTTTTATTGATTAAATGTACTGTTATACACTATGGGACGTGCGCTCTCTGTTCTTCTTTTTGTATATATATGTATATATATATATAGAGAGAGAGAGAGAGGTATCAGTACCGTGTTAGCCGAGCTTCAATAATCAAAAAATAAATAGATGATACCGTTCTGTGGCTAACGAAATGCTTTTATTTGTGCGAGCTTTCGAGATAAACTGATCTCTTCTTCCGGCGATGTTACAATGAATGAAGCAAGCAAAGGGTATACTTAAAAACAGTGTCTCTTACACATACTAATACTCCCTGTTTTTCCATCCCTATACACCAATAGGGACCACATAGTATCTACACACACTTTTAGTTATGCTACAATCTCTCACATTTCCACACCTACCCACACCATTTATATTAACTCCCACTCCACACACACCTTTTGTAAAGCACTGTATATACTGTGGGCTCTCCATTCATTTATATTCCCACAGATACGCACACACACTCTTACATCACTAACTTTCAGGAACCATTTAACACCTCTAGCCATAAATCACATCCACACCGGGGGAGGGACAAGCACAGATAACATTCCAAGAGACACTGTTTTTAAGTAAACCCTTTGCTTGCTTCATTCATTGTAACATCGCCGGAAGAAGAGATCAGTGTATCTCGAAAGCTCGCACAAATAAACGCATTTCGTTAGCCACAGAACGGTATCATCTATTTATTTTTTGATTTTATATATATATAACACCTCCTCCTCCTCTATTGATCTCTCTGTGGGGGTACCCCAGGGCTCTGTCTTGGGACCTCTTCTCTTTTCTCTGTACACACTCTCTCTAGGTGACCTAATAACATCTTTTGGGTTTAATTATCACCTCTATGCCGACGACACACAAATATACTTTTCAACACCTGACCTTACACCTGCTGTACAAACCAAAGTTTCTGAATGTCTCTCTGCTATATCATCCTGGATGGCCCTCCGACGCCTTAAACTCAACATGGCTAAAACAGAGCTCCTCATACTTCCTCCCAAACCTGGCCCTACTACCTCCTTCCACATTACTGTTGGAACTACAATCATTCACCCAGTAGCCCAAGCACGCTGCCTAGGGGTCACACTCGACTCCTCTCACATTCGCCCCTCACATTCAAAACATTTCTAAAACTTGTCGCTTTTTCCTCCGCAATATAACTAAGATACGCCCTTTCCTCTGTTGTTCGACTGCTAAAACTCTGACTCAGGCCCTCATTCTCTCCCGTCTTGATTACTGTAACCTCCTGCTGTCTGGCCTTCCTGCCTCTCACCTGTCTCCCCTACAATCTATCCTAAATGCTGCTGCCAGAATCACTCTACTCTTTCCTAGATCTGTCTCAGCATCTCCCCTCATGAAATCCCTCTCCTGGCTTCCGATCAAATCCCGCATCTCACACTCCATTCTTCTCCTCACTTTTAAAGCTTTACACTCTTCTGCTCCTCCTTACATCTCAGCCCTAATTTCTCGCTATGCACCATCCCGACTCTTGCGTTCTGCTCAAGGATGTCTACTTTCTACCCCCTTTGTATCTAAAGCCCTCTCCCGCCTTAAACCTTTTTCACTGACTGCCCCACACCTCTGGAATGCCCTTCCCCTCAGTACCCGACTAGCACCCTCTCTATCCACCTTTAAGACCCACCTTAAGACACACTTGCTTAAAGAAGCATATGAATAGCACTGTGGATATTCTGAACACAGGATACATAAAGATTGGCCCCCTGCAGACGCACTTACCAGAACTCCCTCCTACTGTCTCTGTACGTTCTCCCTACCTACCAATTAGAATGTAAGCTCCTCAGGGCAGGGACTCCTCTTCCGAAATGTTACTTTTATGTCTAAAGCACTTATTCCCATGATCTGTTATTTATATTATCTGTTATTTATTTGATTACCACATGTATTACTACTGTGAAGCGCTATGTACACTAATGGCGCTATATAAATAAAGACATACAATACAATACAATACAATATATATATATATATATATATATATATATATATATATATATATATATTACATATTCTATTATATGTATATAAGATCATCTTCAGGCCGTTTCAATTCACTGCTTGATGAAGGCCTCCCCAATGATTTGTATGTATTGTATTGTATGTCTTTATTTATATAGCGCCATTAATGTACATAGCGCTTCACAGTAGTAATACATGTTGTAATCATATAAATAACAACTAATATAAATAACAGGTCATTGGAATAAGTTCTTCAGACATAAAAGTAACATTAAGGAAGAGGAGTCCCTGCTCCGAGGAGCTTACAATGTAATTGGTAGGTAGGGGAACGTATAGAGACAGTACGGGCATACCCCGCATTAACGTACGCAATGGGACCGGAGCAGGTATGTAAAGCGAAAATGTACTTAAAGTGAAGCACTACCTTTTCCCCACTTATCGATGCATGTACTGTACTGCAACCATCCTATACATGCATACCTGATGTAAATAAGGCATTTGTAACAGGCTCTATAGTCTCCCCGCTTGCGCACAGCTTCGGTACAGGTAGGGAGCTAGTATTGCTGTTCAGGACGTGCTGACAGGCGCATGCGTGAACGGCCTTTTGCCTATTGGGCGACATGTACTTACTCGCGAGTGTACTTAAAGTGAGTGTCCTTAAAGCGGGGTATGCCTGTAGGAGGGAATTCTAGTAAGTGCGTCTGCAGGGGGCCAAGCTTTATGTATCATGTGTCCAGGATTATCCACAGTGCTATTCATATGCTTCTTTAAGAAAATGTGTCTTAAGATGGGTCTTAAAAGTGGATAGAGAGGGTGCTAGTCGGGTATTGAGGGGAAGGGCATTCCAGAGGTGCGGGGCAGTCGGTGAGAAAGGTTTAAGGCGGGATAGGGCTTTAGATACAAAGGGGGTAGAAAGAAGACATCCTTGAGAAGAACGCAAGAGTCGGGAGGGTGCATAGCGAGAAATTAGGGCTGAGATGTAAGGAGGAGCAGAAGAGTGTAAAGCTTTAAAAGTGAGGAGGAGAATGGGGTGTGAGATGCGGGATTTGATCGGAAGCCAGGAGAGGGATTTCATGAGGGAGATGCTGAGACAGATCTAGGAAAGAGTAGAGTGATTCTGGCAGCAGCGTTTAGGATAGATTGTAGGGGAGACAGGGGAGAGGCAGGAAGGCCGGACAGCAGGAGGTTGCAGTAATCGAGACGTGAGAGAATGAGGGCCTGAGTCAGAGTTTTAGCAGACGAGCAACAGAGGAAAGGGCGTATCTTTGTGATATTGCGGTGGAAAAAGCAACAAGTTTTAGAAACGTTTTGAATGTGAGGGGCGAATGTGAGAGAGGAGTCGAGTGTGACCCCTAAGCAGCGTGCTTGTGTTACTGGGTGAATGATCGTATTTACAATAGCAATGTGGAAGGAGGTAGTAGGGCCAGGTTTGGGAGGAAGTATAAGGAGCTCTGTTTTTGCATGTTATGTTTCAGTCGGCGGAGGGCCATCCAGGATGATATAGCAGAGAGGCACTCAGAAACTTTTTTCTGTACAGAAGGTGTAAGGTCAGGGGTTGAAAGGTAAATTTGTGTGTCGTCAGCATAGAGGTGATATTTAAACCCAAAAGATGTGATTAGGTCACCTAAAGAGAGTGTGTAAAGAGAAAAGAGAAGGGGTCCCAGGACAGAGCCTGATTTTTCTTGCAACACACACAATATATATATATATATATATATATATATATATATATATATATATATATATATATATATATATATATATATATCTATATCTATATCTATATCTATATCTATATCTATATCGATATAGATATAGATATAGATATAGATATAGATATAGATATAGATATATATACGATATCGTTTGGAAACGAAATCAGCAGGCAGCACTCCAGAATTGAAAAAATACACGTGTTTGTTCAATTCTGGAGTGCTGCCTGCTGATTTAGTTTCCAAACGGTATCGTATTGCTTATTCTTCATTATAGGATCTGCACCCACACCAGTGACTATTATTACGGAGTGCTTTTTGTTCTCTTTCTATGATATATATATATATATATATATGTGTAGCGGGGTCCCCCCCTGGTCCCCCTTTCCCTCGCTGCTGCAGGGACTCCCGGCGGCGTCGGAGGCAGGGTGCTGCCATCTTGGTTCTGTCGCGGAGGTTCGCGCATGCGCAGTAGCGACGCGGCAGCCATTTTGGTAAAGGAGAAGTGGCAGAGGCGCTCCGTAGCGCAGGGAAGGCCCACAGTCGCGCATGCGCAGTTAGGGCGATGCGGCGGCCATTACCAGGTTGCGCAGGCTCAGCAGAGAGTAGCGGCGGCCATTACAGATCGCGCACGTGTCCCCAATAGTAAAGAGGGCCATGGAGGACTACAGCCCCCAGAATGCTTAGAGGCAGACAGGCCACCTAACACCAGGGAGCCAATAAGGCTTACAGCTTTCCTTGAGAGGAAAGATACATTGTTGTGTGCTGCAGTGAGGAAGCAGAAGAAGCTGGGACACAGACAGGGGAAGGTGGGTAAGTGTAGAGAGCAAGTGGCTCATACACTAGGCCAGACATTCCCCCCTTTGGCCCCAATCACCTCAGCTTATGGTTACTACAGGGACTCACCTTAGACAGGGACAGGGTCCTGTAGAACCCAGACAAGTGAGGGTACAGCCAGGAAGCCTGGATCTCCTGGTATTGCTGTGAAGGTGAATCATTCTCTGCGGCTGCAGAGATAAGAGACTTTCTAAAGGTGGATCACTCCATGCGGGAGCCACACACCGCCAGGCAGAGTTACAGAACATCGCTGAGGAGATCACTCCATGCGGGAGCCACCCGCCGCCAGGCAGAGTTGCAGAACATCGCTGAGGAGATCACTCCATGCGGGAGCCACCCGCCGCCAGGCAGAGTTACAGAACATCGCTGAGGAGACCGCAGAGCGGCGGATCCTGTGTGAAGTGTCTGCAGCCCCAGGTGCTGGAGCACAGGGCAGGTATCGTATTTTAAGTGCACCAACCGACCGGTACATCAGGCGCTGATCCCGCCTATAGGTTTTGGGTTTCTTAGAGGACTCGTGTGACTCTGGGTACACGATGTTGGGGAGGAGTAAGGTGTAAGGGTATAGCCCAGTTAGGGGCAAGGTTATAGCTGCCAGCTAGAGCCAGAGGGTGACATGGCTGTGTTGCTATTATCGATGTATGTGATGTGATGTTATTGTTTTCCCATATAGTAAACAGTTATATATATATATATATAGTGTATGTGTTCATTTGAATGTGTCCTGCGACGAACAACTCCCGCTCTGCTGGGAGCCATCGCAGGTGGAGGCGCTGCACCATATAGTATTGTTCCAGAGGATTCACCCCAGGCTCTCATTGGCGGAGGCTCAGGCCTCCTGTGAGCCTAACAGGTAAAGCACCACACTGGTAATACATATAGATTCTCCTCATATGCACCCTATCTGCGATTGGGGGGGAGGGGGGGAATATGGGTTACATATATATAACACACTGTATACACATTCTCTCTCTCTCTATATATATATAAATATTACACACTGTTTATATATTATACAGATACATGTTCTCTCTCTCTCTCTCTCTATTTATATATATATATATATATATATATGTATAAAAACACACAAATAATTATGTATATTTCTATTTATACATACACTAGTAGCCACAGACATCTTAACTTTTGTTTTTGCTGATGTTGATTTAGCTGCTAATTGGTGACAGAAATTGTCAGATAGGTGGCAGTTTGAGACTACAGCAGCTTCCGTCTTGGAAGGTGAGAAAATCCTTTCAAGGCTTGAACGGCAGCATTAAGAAGGATGGCTTACTAAATTTCCTCCAGATATTTATTGCTATCATCATTAAGTGAACAGATAAATACAAAAAACAGGTAACTATGTATTACACATTCTGTCTATTCTTTATTTAGATCAGGGCTCATTGTGTTTGTTCCTGTAAGGAGCTTGCTACCAACTGTAACTGAACACACTCAACCTATTTAAATAGAAAGACAGATAAAGGCTTACTAGGGATCCCTAGGGGCGGCTCCAGAACCCTGCTTTGACTTTTTCTTTTCTCAAGAGTATAAAATGAACAGTAATTAGGCTTTGATACTCTGGCAAATGAACAGTAATTAGAATCTGCTACCTCAAGTCCTTAACTCCTCTCCTGATAGAATATTCACATCATTATTGAACATTTAGATGAGGCAGCCTCTCTGCGCACACACAGGCCTGCCACAGCCCACAGATGGTAGAGGGAAAGAAGAGAGACGATTCTTCGGAGCCTCTGGGCCCACAGAGGGGATTTTCTGGTTATTAGAACCCTACTAGATCAGGGCCAATTATAAAGAAAACTGTCAGTCAGAGAAAATTGCTACATGATTAGTGAAAAGGACAAAATCAGGTGAAAAGTGTGAATCATTCAGGCAGCTTTGATTTGCGAATCAGGGGAAGGAAAAGAACAGGCAAGTCCCCAGCTGTAGCCTAGGTTTACTCTTTTCATTTCACCATGACCTTCTTAGCAGTTACTGATATAATCTCAGCAAAGAAAAAAGCAGCTCTCATAAACGCAGAGACGGGCTCCCCGTGTGCTAAGGAGGTCAGGCGGTGTAAATGAGATGAGGAGACCCTGATAACAATGACTGGAACATGAATAATCAAAGCTTGGCTCTCCAGTTACAAGGGCAGAAGATTCCTAATTATGGTAATAGTTTTTAATAGACTTATTCCCAGTGACAAAAAAAAGTATTTTCTAAAGACACTGACTTCTCTGGAGAGAGTGGTGCTAAGAAACAAAGGGACTGTTTATTTTATTTATTTTTTTAAACTCCACTTCCTTCTGAGCTAATTTGCCATTTTCTGATGCTACTTGACAGTGAAGGGTGTGGTGGAACCTTTTGTCAGGACTGTCTGAGCCTGTGGTTCTCACACTGGAGAAAAGACAGGTATAGCAACATAGACATATAATGAAGAACATAGAGTAGAGATTCTGACAGCTTTGGCAGGTGATGCATTGGGCCCATGCTAATTTTGTGCTGAGGCATTGATGGATCCCAAAATCTTGACCACACATCCCATTAGCCTCTGTCTGTGACAGTGGGAGAAGAGTATTAAAAATCCGTAAAAGAGCAGAAACAAAAGTGACTGAAAGGTGGAGAGCAATGAAAGCTATGCATTGAAAACTGAAGTCTTTTTAAAATATGCCTCATACATTTCATTTTCTTCAGGTACCTTAATGGCAGTGAGCAACTGAATAGAGTATGCTTATATTCTGTACAATTGCATGTTGTTTAAAATCACTTAGTAAGCTCTATAGAGAGTCTGAATATTTACCCAAAAGTAGTAATCTTGCATGGATTGGTGATATTTTAATGAATGATTCTCAAATGTGGGATTTATACAGATTAGGCCATTAAGTGATAGCAATCAAATCTAGAAAAGCCTGGCAGAAATAATGTCACATGTATTGGTTACAATTCCAAATGCACCCGTTTCTGATCAACTTATATACACTGGTGTGTTAGATTTATTTAATATAGCTAATAAACGGCTATATGCTTCAACAGAGAATCCAGGTGTATGAATATTAGATTAGGAATATTTTATTTCATGTACATTAGGCCAACATTTTTGACACAGAATTCTTAAGAATAAATGACCTACTCTTTGGACAAATAGATATTCTAGTTGGAAGCAACTAAAAAACAGCCAAACCCGAGGCTCCAGTTCATAGTTGACAAATAGTACTGGGTGATGCTGGGAAAGGGAGAGGTTACAATGACAGACAAGAAGTACAATTATCACACTATGATGAAAGAGCTTGCAGGAGTTTGTATTGCACAGTTAATTACTGTCCTTTTTCTACTGACTTCTAATGTGAAGAAAAACATGCAATGACAAGTGTGGAAAAGAGCAAGCACTAAATTACTGTCAGAAAAATAAACGGAGTAGCACACTGCAGTACAGTGATTTACAGGGGCAATTAGTCAGCACCCACCCCATGCAGATGCTGTGGACAGCATTACTGCAGGCGTGTCAGAGGAAGAAGTGCCTCTTACTTTCCTCTCAAGACAACTTTCTCACAATTAGGAACCTATTTGGTACAGGAAAGGCCCTTCTGGCAGTGAAAGGGTCTTTGTATATTTTATGAAATCATCATTAATTTATTAAATTGCAGTCTTATCTTTCCAGGTTTATGAGATAAGTCTGTATTTGTTGAACCATTATTGTGCTTATGGCCTTTACTAGGCTCTGGCTCATTAGAGTCCTATTTATTTTATGGAAAAAGGTCCTTTTGATCTTTTATCCCCAAATCTCAACCATCTATCTGGGTCTTTTGACCTTGAAACCTGTGCTTTCTAAAGCCCAGCACTGCACAGGGAGGTAATAGTATGTTTACAGACTTGTTTTTATTTCACAATTGATTTGAAAACTCATGGGTCCAATTCAGTAAAGTGTGATAGTCACTATTGATCATGGTCAATCAGTTGAATGGCCATTAATGAGCAATAATATTGCACTATACTGAATACCTCTCAGTGTCATTTCCATCCTGCTCACACAGCCTGAAGGGGTCACGTACTAACCCTCGAGTTACACAAGACAGCTTCTTCCATTTCTTTTTCTAACGGAGTTTCACTATAGGTACTGAGTACTTCAGTATTAGGTGATACCTTTTTTTATTTGGACTAAAATTGATATTGTAAGACGAGCTTTCAAGAGTTATACTGATTTACAGAGATTCCACGAGTTTAATACAGAGATGAAGACAACTGATAACAATCTAAGGCAGAAGATCTGGACCTGAGGAAGAAAGGAGGTATCGACAGCTTGTCTTATAATATTTATTATTAGTCCAAATAAAAAAAGGGTATTAACTAATAATGAAATTCTCATTTACTCTGCACTATCGCAATTGGACTAACACGACTATTTCTACTTAATATCATAGGTATTGAGAAGACTTTACTTGATTTAGAATTCTGAATAAAGTAGCTTGAAAAGTAAAACAGTCCAAACTTCTTTCTAAACAAGTGTAACGGCTGGACCCCCCTTGTTTGACCCACCCAATCTCACATTGGCCCGTGTGGTCTAACCGGTCCCCATTACGTGATCGTGTATGGTGGTGCACCTGCAAGTAACAGGACTCCTGAGTCTCCCGCTTGATGGTATTAGGGGATGTCATCAGGACAGGTAGCTGAGGTAGTGGGTGCGAGTCCAACTTACATCATGTGCAGCGCCTCCACCTCATCAGGATCTATGCTTCCGCAGGGAGATGGTCCTGGTGAGGAACTCCTTCTCGGTGGTGACTGCCACTGTACAGTAATCTCACACAGTGGGGTTTTCATTAACAAGGCCATCTTTATTGTAGTTTGGGATGTAGCAGACTGCCCCATGCAGCTGCCGGCTCTAGCCGCACATCTCTCCGTGCTGTCCCTTTGCCAGGTACGCCCTCCCGTATTGAAGTGGGATTCCCTCTCCTCCTAGGAAGATCACCCATGTGCCAGTTCCCTGGACACAGAGTGGCTTAGACAGACTTGATTGGTCAACCTGTACCGCTAGTTACTGCACTAGGGTCACAAAAGTGTTCCTACAATCCCTTATGCAGGAGCATACACTTTACCAGCTACTTCACACAACTGCTGGTCAACACCACAATAACTGACAGTGTTGTGCCCTTTATACCTCAGGGGGCAGGCGCATCTCTGATGTCACTATCCAGAGACTCAGAGCATACAGCCACTCCCCTCCATACACAGGGCACCTCACCAGGGTGTGAGGGAAAACCTCCATAACTACTGCTGGCATACCTGTACTTATCAGGACTTACTGCCAACAGAGAGGAAAGTAGTATACCATTATTATGCATGGCTATACAAGCAATAAATGTTCACCCATATTTACAATAAATTGCTTTTGTTGCGCCAAGGGAGGAACACTAAATCTGCATACAACCCCCCCCCCCCACACCCCGATTTTGGTCATTATCATTTCACTGCTTGTGCAAACGGTTACAGAGCGCTTAATCTAGTCTAAAAAATGATGGAAAAAACTTTAGTAAATTAAATACCAGCAAAGTTTTAAAGCTTTTTGTACAATTTGCAGACTGTACGAAGCTGTTTAGCAGTTGTATATGACCTCTGTCCACTGGCTATAGTGGCAATAAGACCATCTAAATAAAGTCACGCTGTAATGGCAAAATCTCCCAGAGACCAGGGGAAACACTGTTACATATGTAATTATTATGATACCTTATTATAATGAATAGAGATGTTCTCTGACTTTCTGACTATATATGAAAGTACGAACACTTTAAACTATGTAAATGTTATGCTTCAAATAAGTAAGCACATCTTTTGAAATGTTACGAAAGGTTGTCTCTAACCAAGAACACATTGAAGATGTAAAGTATAAGTGGGAATCAATCCTTACCATCAAAGACTGCTATTGTGATCTTGGTGGAAACCTTGACTCACTGCTACTTTGTTTTATGTTGGGGATTGATTATTGTTTCCATTACTTGGTGAAAATGGGTTAAAATTATGCACCCAAGCCTTGTGTTTACTTCCAGCGAATAATTGAAATCAAGTTATTTATGCAACTGCAATCTATAATTAACTCGGATTAAAATATAAGAATGAGTGCAATTAGGTTTTTGAATAATATATATAATGGCCCATATTCACTAAATGGTGTTATCGTTTAAGACAACTTTCAGCACTAGACAATGCCTTATATATAATGCTATAGAAACTTCCTTAGTAAGAAAAAATATTGGCCAATCATATATAAATGTATAAGTAACCACATGGGGAACTATTCACACTTTTCAATTTCACTTTTTTCTCCTGTGTACTCAAACGTCCAGCAAACACATTGTGCCATTTCAGTTACTATTAATTGTGAAGACCTGTGTCCCTATTAATTATCCTGCAAAGTCATCTTTCCCTTGCTTGGAAAGATCAATGGAACTGAAATCTTCCGGGGCAAGGGGAAGACGACGTCCCAGAATATGGCCTAGAAGCCAATGGGCTATCCTAGTCCTTGATGAGCATCATGTTATTTCTATTTGATCTTTGATTTTGTGGAAATGCAAAATACTTAGGCTCTTATTCTACATTGTCCAAAGCGGTCACTCAAGCCATTTCTAGCTGAAAAACCCCATTGAAGTCAGTGGGGATTTTCGATTGAAAACAGCCCAAACGGCCCCTTTGGACTATGTAGAATTACCTCCTTAAACTGTTCCCTGCCAGGAGGGACTGCAATGCATTGCATAATATGGAAAATCTGCCAGCAGTAAGTAGGCTAGCTCAGAAAGGCCAGTAAGATCACACCAGATGACCTGCTGTTTTGTCTGTATGCCACAGACATAAATCCCTGTGGGATATTACAAAAAAAGTAACATATACAAGAAGGGTATATTAATATGTATTCATTGCTGCTGCAATACTATGTATGTAACCGAGTATTGTTTAAAAAAAAACATCCATACAGTACGGATTAGTATATTATCAAATTCCCCATACAGCTATGTTATAGCCTCAGTATTATTATTATCTCTGCGTTTAGAGTTCATCCAATTAAAATGTATTCTATAACACAATAAATCCTATTTTTTAAATCTGCAGCATACATCAAATTAAATATTTACAAAACTGCATGTCTTAGGCATGGAGGAAAATTCTACTAAATGACCTTCCAAGATAGAACATTAAAATGAAGGGACTATGGTAGTTTTTGTTAAACCTTTTAAATGTGAGATATTAAAGAAATAATGACTAGCAACTGGAGAATTGTGTCTTCCTATTGTGCTGCAGCTGGACTTGAAGTAGCAAAGTTTTTTTCCTGCAAAGAAGGGAGGGGAATATATAGGTCCATGAATCAATCTAGATAATGGGGAAGGCTGAATGCAATAAATAATACAGTAACAACCCCAAACTAATGAGCTGTTGCTAAGGTACATTTCACAGGCTCATCCTCTATATAAAAAATCACTAATAATTCCTTGGTGTAATCAGATGATAAAGCTTTGCCATAAGGCAACACCTGTGCAATTAAAACTGCAGATTCTTTTGCACGTTTCATTAATTTCAGGATTTTGTAAAGACAATGACTACACTAATAATCTAGTCTACTTGACTCCATGTCTACTGGAAACAGGGTGTCTAATTAGGGAAATATAATTAATTAGTGGTAAATGGAGCTAATCAGGCTCAGTTAACATTCTTTCTCTGAGTTAAGAAATCTTCGGTCACCTAGAGTACTAAGGCCTTTCATGCTTGTTAATATAGTTCACTGGGTGAAGACTTTTGTTCAAATGCAAATGTTCATGTTTTTTTTTTTTATTGTGATTGAGAATTTCCTAAATAAGAGTTTGGATTTAACAAGGTAAACTGTCTTCAGTAATTTCCTCAGCAGAAATGGCATTTTATGTAAATAACACCTAATAACATAATTACTACTTTGTTCACTTTCATTAACATTGCATGGAAATGTACTGGTACACTAATATTAGGAGAGACGTGTGTCTTCATGTCAATGGGGGTGTTTAGGCTGTTATTCAATATGCTTTGAAACAGTTTTCCTGTGTTGGAGAAGATTTTAGTGCCATATATTTGGGAAGAAGCTTCACAGTATTTTGGATAGGGGCCTTAGAAATAAGTTAAAGATTCATATACTGTAATGATACTCATCAAATTCTGCTCTTTGTTCCTTAACATTTGACACAGATGTAAGCATAAAGAAGTGTGTTAGCACACACAATTATTTTGCCTTAGACCTCATTGTCAGTTAATTATTCATGTATTCATTTTAGCAGAACCCAAATCATCATGTAATGCACAATAGAAAAAGAGAACAATGACAGCAGAAGTTTCATGACCGACAGTTGCAAGGTTATGAGATAAATATGAGTTTCCTGCATAGATTTCACTTAACAGAGATCAGATGAAATAAAGATTATGGGTTTCTTTGTCTCAGTCGCCAGGGCTTGTAGTTGGGGATGGAGCAGAGAGTGAAGCTTGCACACTCATTTCAAGGCGTCTCTGTTAGCTGGCGGGGGATGAGCCCATGAGTAAGCTAACTCCGCTTACTCAATTAGTAGCAAGCCTTTTTATACTCCCCAAAGGAAGGCATCAAAAAAACAAGATGTATAGGAAATACATATGTGAGCTTTTGGTATTGTACATTACACCAAACAAAAACATGTTCAGAAATCTGTGGGAGGTCACTCACAATTTCACAGTGATTTTGAAATGTTTCTTTTCTATTCAATATGATTAGAAAGGTCAGCTGCAATCTGCCTGCTTTATCTAGGTGCAATAAAGACTTTGCTGTGGTCATGTTAAAATGTAACATTATTGTGAACAAACTAGATTGTGTGCCAGCTAATAATTTGAATTCTACTGATTGCTACTTATAAATAGTGAGCAACGTGACCCTTTAGTGAAACATACCATAGGTCGAACTCAGCAGAAAAGGAGTTTATTTCATTTGTTCTTCTTCATCTTCCATTCCAAAATTTTTATTTAAAAGAAAGCTTTCTGCTTGCCGGGAGTACCGGGAGTTCTTACAGTCGCACACTGTAACACCGACTATAATACTGCTCATAATCCAGTGGTTTGTCAGGCAGTACAATCTTAATCTGTGACCTTAGCGGTCATGCCAGGAATTGAACTTCTGTTATATAAAGCAGCAGTGGGTCCTGCACACTTTCTTCCAGTATATGTCAAGTCAGCATGTTAACTGCTGTGCAGTTATAAAAAAAACGTATATCTGTGCCCAAAATCTACTATGAAAAAAAGGTTCTTTCATCTATCAACTCTCCAATAGAGGTTTCTGAACAATCTGGGAGAGCTCATAACACCGTCTCCAGGTTTATTGCCCTTGGGTTTGGTGTTCCTTTTATGCAGCAGGCATAAAAAAAATATATAGATATATATTACAGGCATACCCCGCTTTAAGGACACTCACTTTAAGTACACTCGCGAGTAAGTACATGTCGCCCAATAGGCAAACGGCAGCTCACGCATGCGCCTGTCAGCACGTCCTGAACAGCAATACCGGCTCCCTACCTGTACCGAAGCTGTGCGCAAGCGGGGAGACTATAGAACATGTTACAAATGTGTTATTTACATCAGTTATGCACTTATATGATGATTGCCGTACAGTACAAGTGGAAAAAAGGTACTGCTTCACTTTAAGTACATTTTCGCTTTGCATACATGCTCCGGTCCCATTGCGTATGTTAATGCGGGGTATGCCTGTACTTACAATGTGGTCCCCTTGAATATCATTCTACTGGCATGGAAATGTATTTGATAGAAACGTGGGTTTTAAAAAGTGCCAACGTTCTGGTATTTCAGTGGAAAAAAACAATTTATGTGGCACATACTATACCCCACGTTTAACACCAACCTAGTGTAACCCTGTTTTCCCCACCCTATCTCACATGGGGCCTCCCGGGGAAGATATTCACTCCTCTCCTGGTTACATGATGTGTGTGGTGCGTATACTTGCTGGTAACAGGGGGCCCTGAGTCTCCGCTTACTGGGAACCTGGGGTGCTCCTGGAACGTCTCTTCGGTCAGCGCCTCCACCTATGTGGGATTCTGCAAATGTAGAATGGCCCTCACATAGGAACATCCATAAAGTAACCAGCCCACACCAAAGGTTATGGCTAAAAGGGTTTACTATAGGGATCAGTAACATAACATCATAACATACATCACAGAGTACTAACAGCTCTATATATAATACACAGCAACAGCTATATGCATAACACTCTGCCAATACTGACAGCTGTAACACTAGCCCCTCACTGGGCTGTAACCCCACACCTTTCCTCCCCCAAACCTGTGTCCCATTAGTCCCAATCCACTCAAGTGTGTGTGGTCAGGCCTGTCACATATGAACAGCAAGGTTGGTGCATGTGTGGAAGGTGTTAATACCTGCCCAGGTGCTCCCAGCACCTGGGTATGACAATCTTCTCAAAGGATCTACCGAAGCCGCGATGACTGTGCTCCGCGTGGGATGGGGTCTCGCCAGACGACCCCACCGTGAAGACCAGTCTCTCAATCAGCACAAAGCAAACAGCGATCTGACCCACAGACCAGATCCTCAGGAACAGCAGCAGACACTGTGTCCCTGACTATTACACATATAATGGGGCAGGGTCCCTACCTTAGGGCCTGTCCCTATGAGCTTACCCACTAAACCTAGTGGGGAGTGGGGCCTGCCTGGGGTATATCTCTGGCCTAGTACAGAAGAGCACTGCTCCCTGTACACTACCGTCCCCAATCTCTTCCTGGATCCAACTGACTCACCTGGTCTGTGTACAACAATGCATCTTATCCTCAGGGGAAGCTCCCAGCCCTATTGGCTCCCTGTCGTCAGGTGGCCTGTCTGCCCCTAAGCATTCTGGGTGTTGTAGTCCTCCAGGGCCCTCTTTATCATTAGGGCCGTGTGCGTGTACTACGCATGCGTGAGTCTCCCTGTCCCTATGCATGCATGTAATGGCCTCCGCATCGCCCTAACTGCGCATGCACGACAAAGGGTCCCTGCATTATGGATCACCATCTGCGACCTGCCTCCCTCTCTGTAATGGCCGCCGCATCGCATCTGCGCATGCGCAACCCTCCGTGCATGCGCGGACACAACCAAGATGGCAGCCCTCTGCCTCCTTCGCCACTGGGAGCCCCCGGCGATGCATTCGCCACCACAGCTTCCTGGCACAGAGCGGGGCTCCCCTCAACAGTGCAGTGGAGGTAAGGGGGTACCGGGGGAACCCTGCTACACTAGTTACATAGTTTTGTTTAGATACACTCTGTGCACTTTAAGGTGGAGTACTCAATAAGAAGCTTGAAAATACCCCAAAAGAAGAATCTGCACAAGCAGATGCAATCACTTTGGGGGTTATTTACTAATTAATCCCGGTGGCAAACCCACAGCAAAATTAACACCCCCATATTTATCAAAGAGATGAATCCCATTAAACTCAGTTTTTCCTGTGACATATCTGGTGCAATTATTTTGTACTGATTTTCTCCTGTTTTGCAGCTGTAGTAAATACCCCTTTAGTACTGAATTCTGCGTGTTCTCAGCTGAGTAAGTATTAAAGTTGAGGTGTAAGCATTCATGGGAGGAGCGTTTGGCGATTGTGCAGCTATTCATGCTGTGAATCCCTTCACTGACCGAGGGGACAAAAACCCATTGCAAAGATATGCCAGGCTCCTGTGTGAGTGAGGAGGTTAAGCTATTCTATACTCCATCATTTAGAAATAAACCATGATATCTAGTTACGTGAAACAGTGATTGTTGTGTAGAGAATAGAGTTCATATTTGTGTGTTCTTTTTCACACACATTTCAAATGTACTAAATCCTTTAAACCCAGTGCTAAGGAGGAGGTTAAGATGTCTGGGTACAGAGGGGGCTTGCTTGTGATGTCCCGTGGATGCACGCAAGCTAAGGAAGCTCTGTGCACTCCACCAGCATAATTTGATATTACCCCCGATCTCCGCACTGATAGGCCGCGTGGGACATCACACAGGCCGGGGAAACCAGCGGGGATGGCGCAGAAGAAAACACTGAAGCCGGGGACCCATGATCTCGCCCCGTTTCAGCCATGGGTAGCCAGCGGTGTCTGAAAAGAAAAAAAATTGCGCCGCCGAGCTGAGAGCGCAGGAGCGCATGCTCACAAAGGTAAACAAAGAAGAAAGACAAGCTTCAGGACCTGAGGGGGGTATCCCTGATAGATGTCACGCTGTGCAGCCCATAGACCAGTCCAGTCCCCTGTACTGAGGTGGGATGTTGAATATACACACCGACAGCAGAGGGAGCGGGTCCGGGATGTGGTTGTAGCGTGGCCAGGCCTGGGTTAAGATTTAGAATAGTCGTTGTACTTGCCGAGTTCAGGAGTATAGAGAATTCCGTAGTTAAATCCGTTTCCGTGTCCAAGGGTCTGAGAGGTAAGAATCGTGATGGGTAAGCCGAAGTCGGGAGCCAGAGGGATAAGTCAGACAAGCCGGTTCAAATCTGTAGGAGAAAAGACAAACAGGAGCACGACACAGTTTCCAGACTACACAGGAAGCAAGGAGCTATGCAGAGCAAGGAAGTGAAGTCACAGCCGGATCTTTAAAGCGACAGTGACCAATCCGGACGAGGGGCATGGCGGAGGCGTGTCGAGGAGCTGCTCGTGAGTGGCTGAGAGACCAGGAAATAGTAGAGCCCAGCTGAGGGTCTGTAACACCAGTGCCAGAATCCACGATGGCGACGGCAGAGTTCAAGGTATGCACTGGGCGGCGGCATGGGTAGCGACGGGGGGCAGGGGCAGCAGCCGCTGCAGTACTGGTAGTGGGTAAGGAGGGGTCACGCCGCAAGGGACGTGGCCCCCGATTCCTTACAATAGAAAAGCAACCCTTAGAAACTCTGCAGAGAGGGCCACAGCAGAGGAGGGGGCAGGGGGGAGATCTGCTTCCAACAGTGAGCTGGATATGGCTATGGGTGACACAGTAATCACAAAGAAGGACCTCCAGAACATGCTCAGAGAAATGCAAGCAGGCTTTCAGTCAGCTCTGGATAGAGCTGTAAGGGAATTTAAAACAGAAGTTTCCTTACTTGCCTAAAGAACTACGGAGCTTGAAAATAAGATGGACATTTCCCTGCAAAATCAGGTAAATACAGATGATGAGGTCTTGCATCTCAATGACGAGATAAGAGCTATGAGGGGCGGCATAGACGACCTGGAGAACGGGAGCGGAGGCAGAATCTACGAATCCGTCATGTCCCTGAGTCGTTGTCTGCAGAAGCCCTCCAGCCATATCTTAAGAGACTGTTTACGTCAATTGACCCCCAGCTATAAGATGGCGATCTTCTGATGGATAGAGCCCATAGAGCCTTAGGTCCGAGATTTGATGACCCTAAAAGAAGTAGAGACGTGGTTCTAAGACTATACAAATAAGCAACCAAGAAAAGGATTATTAAAGGCTGCAGAAACAGAGGCTCCATTGAATTTCAAAACCATTCCATCCAGATTTTCCAGGATCTATCCAGGATGACAATTGAGAGGAGGAGAAGGCTGCGATCTGTAACCGCGGTTCTCCAGGAAAAGGGTATTCGTTACCAGAGGTCCTTTCTGTTCCGCCTGGTGGCAAATCCTGAAGGCAGACAGATCTCGATCCGTTACCCTAAGGATTCAGCATCTTTTCTGTCAGCGTTGGGTCTGAACCCCAGGGATGGATCGCACCATAGATCTCGAGAAAATAACATTGATGACGATCGATCAGCTGAGGGCACGGTTGGCCGGAGATAAAAGATTTAAGACTGACTGTGATGCAGTGGACCTCTCGTCGGGTTTGCGGCCATCTCTGACCGTCGATCCGGCATCCCAGGGAAAGATACCCTGGATGTTTAGCTATATTTGTTATCTCTTTTCTTTCCGTTTTTCTCCCTGTCTCCCCCTATACTTTCACCAATCTGTTTTACAGGGTCTGTTTTACAGACGGTTTGGAGTCTGCTGCAAGCCCCCTGGGTACTGGTCTACTAAAACTGTACGGTGGAAGAAACCAATGAACACACAGATCAAACGCCCAGGCGATGGGTGTGGGGGCCTTGGTCCAAAGACATAGAAAGGCTGGGGGTCTTTTGTTTTGGGACACGGGACACCAAGCCTCATGGAGAAACCAAGAGCAATCACTGCTCGAAAATGTAATGTTGGTAGACATTGATCCTTTAGAGATAAAATAGAAAACCGGGTTTTTATATGTATATTCCTACCCGGGAAGCCTATCACTATAAGTGCATGCTAACCTGAAAATGTTATATATTTTTATTGGTCCCACGGTTGTCAGGGATTAATATGTCTTATAGGCCATTTTATATTCTAAGCGGGCCGTGGTGAAGGTGCGATCAGGGGAGGGCGAGCAGATAGAGGCGGGGTGTGCAGGATGGGAGCCCTGCATGCCCGATGTCAGGTCGCCCCCAGTAGGACCATATGGCCAGCGGGCCATGTAGAGTCTGGCCGCAAATCTGGGATGAGTGGCTGGTTACACTCATCTTACTCTATAGTTTTTTTTCCCCCAAGTCCCCGGAGAGGGAAATTCCCTTCGTTTTTTACCCCCATTTGTTCCCTTCAACCATTAAAGTCTTTAGTTCACAACTTTCACATGAGAGAGACACAATATTGGAAATGACTAGCCAAGTTCTGTACTGATACCTGGGGCAGCGTCCCGCTGGGCATCACTTCTATCTCTAGCACATACAATGCTGTACTGATACCTGGGCAGCATCCCGCTGGGCATCACGCTGCTGAGTCAGCAGTCCAGGAGATGTGTAGGGGATACACTCTACAGTGACAACTCATTTTAACCCCCACTTATCTGACCTCACTCACTAGGTACTCACCCTTCACTTTTCTTTAACCCCTTTCCACCCCTATTAAGAGTGCTGTTAGGCAGCACTACTTGAAACATTTATTTCCTTACTATGTATTGAAGCAAATGTGTGCAGAGGTTTTTATAACAGGAGACATTTCTAAGGACAAAATAAAACAGGCCTGTATTTGCCACAACTTTCCGAACATAAAATAGCTTTCACCAGCAAAAACAGGGCCACAAGGAAACAAACAACATTGCTCCTATAGGGAGAGCTGACTGGACAGCATAGGATTGTATGCAGGTTGGCGAGGGGGGGGGGGGCTAAGCTCCTTACAACAACACAATACATCACAGAGTGCAGGCCCGTTACATTCGGCTGGGGAAGGGGTCGGGAAATCTCTAAGCTTCTCTCCTCAGCGGTCCAGTGTGTGTCTGGAACCAGAGATATACAGCTCCCCTGTGATCCCTTCAGCAGCCCAGGATGTCTCTTACTTCTGTCCCCCTCCATACCAGTCTTTCACTTCCCTGCCCCCTCCATGCCAGTCCCTCACTCCCCTGTCCCCTCCTTGCCGGTTCCTCACTCCCCTGCCCTTTCCATGCCAGCCTATCACTCCCCTGCTCCCTCCATGCCAGCCTCTCACTCCCTTGCTCCCTCCATGCCAGCCTCTCACTCCCCTGTCCCCTCCATGCCAGTCTCTATACCCTGTCCCCCTCCATGCCAGTCTCCCTCTCTCCTGTCCCCCCATGCCAGGCTCTCAATCCCCTTCCTTCTCTTTGCCAGTCTCTCACTCCCCTGCCCCCTCCATGCCAGTCTCTCAATCCCCTGTCCCCTCCATGCCAGTCTCTCACTCCCCTGCCCCCTCCATGCCAGTCTCTCACTCCCCTGTCCCCCTCCTTGCCAGTCTCTCCTCTGCCCCTCCTTGCCAGTCTCTCACTCCCCTGCCCCCTCCATGCCAGCCTCTCACTCCCCTGCCCCCTCCATGCCAGTCTCTCACTCCCCTGTCCCCTCCATGCCAGTATTACTCCCCTGTCCCCCTCCATGCCAGTCTGCCACTCCCCTGTCCCCCTCCATGCCAGTCTCTCAGTTCCCTGCCCCCTCCATGCCAGCCTCTCACTCCCCTGCTCCTTCCATGCCAGTCTCTCACTCCCCCTGTCCCCTCCATGCCAGTCTCTCACTCACCTGTCCCCCTCCATGCCAGTCTCTCACTCCCCTGCCCCCCTCCATGCCAGCCTCTCACTCCCCTGCCCCCTCCATGCCAGTCTCTCACTCCCCTGTCCCCTCCATGCCAGTATTACTCCCCTGTCCCCTCCATGCCAGTCTGCCACTCCCCAGTCCCCCTCCATGCCAGTCTCTCAGTTCCCTGCCCCCTCTATGCCAGCCTCTCACTCCCCTGCTCCCTCCATGCCAGTATCTCACTCCCCCTGTCCCCTCCATGCCAGTCTCACTCCCCGGCCCCTTCCATGCTAGTCTCTCAGTTCCCTGCCCCCTCCATGCCAGCCACTGTCTCTCACTCCCCTGCTCCCTCCATGCCAGTCTCACGCCCGGCCCCCTCCTTGCCAGTCTCTCACTCCCTTGTACCCTCCATGCCAGTCTCTCACTCCCTTGTACCCTCCATGCCAGTCTCTCACTCCCCTGCACCCTCCTTGCCAGTCTTTAACTCCCCTGTCCCCTCCATGCCGTCTCTCACTCCCCTGCCCCCTTCATGCCAGTCTCTCACTCCTGTGCCCCCTCTTTACCAGTCTCCCACCCCCCTGTCACCTCCATGGCAGTCTCTCACTCCCCTGTCCCCCTCCTTACCAGTCCCTCTCTCCCATGCCCCCTCCATGCCAGTCTCTCACTCCCCTGCCCCCCTCCATGCCAGTCCCTCAATCCCCTGCCCCTCCATGCCAGTCTCCCCCTCCCATGCCCCCTCCATGCCAGTGTCACTCCCCGCCCTCCTCCATACGAGTCTCACTACCCTGCCCCTTCCATGCGTCTCTCACTCCCCTGCCCCCTCCATGCCAGTTTCCCACTCTCCTCTCCCCTTCCATGCCAGTCTCTCAATCCCCTGTCCCCTCCATGCCAGTCTCTCACTCCCCTGCCCCCTCCATGCCAGTTTCCCACTCTCCTCTCCCCTTCCATGCCAGTCTCTCAATCCCCTGTCCCCTCCATGCCAGTCTCACTCCCCGGCCCCCTCCTTACGAGTCTCACTACCCTGCCCCTTCCATGCAAGTCTCTCACTCACATGTCCCCCTCCATGCCAATCTCCCACTCCCCTGCCCCCTCCATGCTAGTATCTCACTTCCCTGTCCCCTCCATGCCAGTATCATTCCCATGTCCCCCTCCATGCCAGTCTCTCACTCCCCTGTCCCCCTCCTTGCCAGTCTCTCACTCCCCTGCCCCCTCCATGCCAGTCTCCCACTCCCCTGCCCCCT
Source organism: Ascaphus truei (assembly GCF_040206685.1). NCBI lineage: Eukaryota > Metazoa > Chordata > Amphibia > Anura > Ascaphidae > Ascaphus > Ascaphus truei. The sequence continues at coordinate 1,992,518 of NC_134492.1, forward strand.
CCTTGCCAGTCTCTCACTCACCTGTCCCCCTCCATGCCAATCTCCCACTCCCCTGCCCCCTTCCATGCCACTCTCTCGCACCCCTGCCCCCTCCATGCCAGTCTCTCACTCCCCTGTCCCCTCCATGCCAGTCTCTCAGTTCCCTGCCCCTCCATACCAGTCTCTCACTCCCCTGTCAACCTCCTTACCAGCCTCTCACTCCCCTGCCCCTCCTTGCCAGTCTCTCACTCCCCTGTCCCATTCCATGCCAGTCTCCCTCTCCCCCTTCATGCCAGTCTCTCACTCCCCTGTCCCCCTCCTTGCCAGTCTCTCACTCTCCTTCCCCCTCCATGCCAGTCTCTCACTCCCCTGTCCCCCCCCATGCCAGTCTCCCACTCCCCTGTCCCCTTCCATGCCAGTCCCTCACTTCCCTGCCTCCTCCATGCCAGTCTCTCACTCCCCTGTCCCCTCCATGCCAGTCTCTCAGTTCCCTGCCCCTCCATACCAGTCTCTCACTCCCCTGTCAACCTCCTTACCAGTCCCTCACTCCCCTGCCCTTTCCATGCCAGCCTCTCACTCCCCTGTTCCCGCCATGCCAGCCTCTCACTCCACTGTCCCTCTACTTGCCAGTCTTTCACTCCCCTGCCCCCTCCATACAAGTCTCTCACTCAACTGTCCCCCCTTGCCAGTCTCTCACTCCCCTGTCCCTTCCCTGCCAGTCTCTCACTCCCGGTACCCCCCATGTTAGTCTCTCACTCCCTTTCCCCCTCCATGCCAGTCTCTCACTCCCCTGTCCCCTCCATGCCAGTCTCTCACTCCCCCGCCCTCTCCCCTGCCCTCCCTCTCCCCTCTCTCCCTTCATGCCAGTCTCTCACTCCCCTGCCCCCTCCATGACAGTCTCCCACTCCCCTGCCCCCTCCTTGCCAGTCTCTCACTCACCTGTCCCCCTCCATGCCAATCTCCCACTCCCCTGCTCCTTCCATGCCACTCTCTCTCACCCCTGCCCCCTCCATGCCAGTTTCCTACTCTCCTGCCCCCTCCATACCATCTCTCACTCCCCTGTCCCACTCCATGCCAGTCCCTCACTTCCCTGCCTCCTCCATGCCAGTCTCTCACTCCCCTGTCCCCTCCATGCCAGTCTCTCAGTTCCCTGCCCCTCCATACCAGTCTCTCACTCCCCTGTCAACCTCCTTACCAGCCTCTCACTCCCCTGCCCTTTCCATGCCAGCCTCTCACTCCCCTGTTCCCCCCTTGCCAGCCTCTCACTCCACTGTCCCTCTACTTGCCAGTCTCTCACTCCCCTGCCCCCCTCCATGCCAGTTTCTCACTCCCCTGTTCTCTCCATGCCAGTCTATATACATTGTCCCCCTCCATGCCAGTCTCCCACTCCCCTGTCCCCTCCATGCCAGTCTCTCACTCCCCTGTCCCCTCCATGCCAGTCTCTCAGTTCCCTGCCCCTCCATACCAGTCTCTCACTCCCCTGTCAACCTCCTTACCAGTCCCTCACTCCCCTGCCCTTTCCATGCCAGCCTCTCACTCCACTGTCCCTCTACTTGCCAGTCTCTCACTCCCCTGCCCCCTCCATACAAGTCTCTCACTCCCTGTCCCTTCCTTGCCAGTCTCTCACTCCTCTGTCCCCTCCATGTCAGTCTCCCACTCCCTTGTACACGCCATGCTAGTCTCTCACTCAACTGTCCCCCCTTGCCAGTCTCTCACTCCCTTGTCCCTTCCCTGCCAGTCTCTCACTCCCGGTACCCTCCATGTTAGTCTCTCACTCCCTTTCCCCCTCCATGCCAGTCTCTCACTCCCCTGTCCCCTCCATGCCAGTCTCTCACTCCCCTGCCCCCTCCATGCCAGTCTCTCACTCCCCTGTCCCCCTCCATGCCAGCCTCTCACTCCCCGGCCCCCTCCATGCCAGCCTCTCACTCCCCTGTCCCCCTCCATGCCAGCCTCTCACTCCACGGCCCCCTCTATGCCAGTCTCTCACTCCCCGGCCCCCTCCATGCCAGTCTCTCACTCCCCGGCCCCCTCCATGCCAGTCTCTCACTCCCCTGTCCCCCTCCATGCCAGCCTCTCACTTCCCGGCCCCCTCTATGCCAGCCTCTCACTCCCCTGCCCCCTCCATGCCAGTTGCTCACTCCCCGGCCCCCTCCATGCCAGTCTCTCACTCCCCTGTCCCCCTCCATGCCAGCCTCTCACTTCCCGGCCCCCTCTATGCCAGCCTCTCACTCCCCGGCCCCCTCCATGCAAGCCTCTCACTCCCCAGCTCCCTTTATGCCAGCCTCTCACTCCCCGGCCCCCTCCATGCCAGTCGCTCACTCCCCGGCCCCCTCCATGCCAGTCTCTCACTCCCCTGTCCCCCTCCATGCCAGCCTCTCACTTCCCGGCCCCCTCTATGCCAGCCTCTCACTCCCCGGCCCCCTCCATGCAAGCCTCTCACTCCCCGGCCCCCTCCATGCCAGCCTCTCACTCCCCGGCCCCCTCCATGCCAGTCGCTCACTCCCCGGCCCCCTCCATGCCAGTCTCTCACTCCCCTGTCCCCCTCCATGCCAGCCTCTCACTTCCCGGCCCCCTCTATGCCAGCCTCTCACTCCCCGGCCCCCTCCATGCAAGCCTCTCACTCCCCGGCCCCCTCCATGCCAGCCTCTCACTCCCCGGCCCCCTCCATGCCAGTCTCTCACTCCCCGGCCCCCTCCATGCCAGTCTCTCACTCCCCGGCCCCCTCCATGCCAGCCTCTCACTCCCTGGCCCCCTCCATGCAAGCCTCTCACTCCCCGGCCCCCTCCATGCCAGTCGCTCACTCCCTGGCCCCCTCCATGCCAGTCTCTCACTCCCCTGTCCCCCTCCATGCCAGCCTCTCACTCCGTGGCCCCCTCCATGCCAGCCTCTCACTCCCCGGCCCCCTCTATGCCAGACTCTCACTCCCCAGCCCCCTCTATGTCAGTCTCTCACTCCCCGGCCCCCTCCATGCCAGTCTTTCACTCCCAGGCCCCCTCCATACCAGTCTCTCACTCCCCTGTCCCCCTCCATGCCAGCCTCTCACTCCCCGGCCCCCTCTATGCCAGCCTCTCACTCTCTGGCCCCCTCCATGCCAGCCTCTCACTTCCGGCCCCCGCTATGCCAGCCTCTCACTCCCCAGCCCCCTCCATGCCAGCCTCTCACTCCCCGGCCTCCTCTATGCCAGCCTCTCACTCCCCAGCCCCCTCCATGCCAGCCTCTCACTCCCCGGCCTCCTCTATGCCAGCCTCTCACTCCCCAGCCCCCTCCATGCCAGCCTCTCACTCCCCGGCCCCCTCTATGCCAGCCTCTCACTCCCCGGCCCCCTCTATGCCAGCCTCTCACTCCCCGGCCCCCTCCATGCCAGTCTCTCACTTCCCGGCCCACTCCATGCCAGTCTCTCACTTCCCGGCCCCCTCTATGCCAGCCTCTCACTCCCCGGCCCCCTCTATGCCAGCCTCTCACTCCCCGGCCCCCTCTATGCCAGCCTCTCACTCCCCGGCCCCCTCCATGCCAGTCTCTCACTTCCCGGCCCACTCCATGCCAGTCTCTCACTTCCCGGCCCCCTCTATGCCAGCCTCTCACTCCCCGGCCCCCTCCATGCCAGTCTCTCACTCCCCGGCCCCCTCCATGCCAGTCTCTCACTCCCCTGTCCCCCTCCATGCCAGCCTCTCACTCCCCGGCCCCCTCTATACCAGCCTCTCACTCCCCGGCCCCCTCCATGCCAGTCTCTCACTTCCCGGCCCCCTCTCCTAGGTGCTGGTTTTGTGCCTCTCTCTGAATGGCTGAGCTGTAGAGGGGTACGCGGCGGCTGGTTCCTGCCACCTCCAGTCGTGGTGCCACTTTCTTCTTCTTTGTGGCACTGTCAATGAACCCTGAAAGAGAAAGCTGCCGCCAGAATTCTGCATCCGCACGTAGATCATATAATGGTCTTACACGTGGCAGGATTCACTCTGTCCTGAATGCACAAGCACATTGTTACCTAATAGATAAAAGTGCATAAACGTCTATTGAAGTAAATAGAAGTTAACACATTGGTATCTGTGCGGTAACAGCTTATTACCACATTGCGAAGGGGGAGTTGTCTCCTAAAGGTTTGGATAGTTTAGATGAACCAAAGGGTCCTTATGTTTGTGTAACTCCCGTGGGTTCTGTTGTATTTTTATCAAAATGCAAGTACATAATTTATTGGATTTTTAAGTTGTTTAAATTTAATATTATGTAATAATTACTAAGACATTACAGTATGTACTAAAATTTAATTATTTTATAATTAACTAAAGATTCCCTGTTTTATCTTTGCATCTTTAACAAATGTTGTTTTACACAAGAGGCAATTCTGTCAGATTATAGGTCCTTCCCTTGATACACATTATTAGAGTCTATTTAAAGATAAGCAGTTGTGCTGTCATTGGTCTTGTTCACATAGAATCTGTTTATCTTTGCGGTTCTGCTGGGAAAGGGTGTCAGGAAAGCATCACCGGTGCCCAGCTGACGTAGCTCTGTGAAAGCCAGGTTTCAGGTTTGGAACTTGCTGATAGAACATGATGTAACCGAGTTAAGATAAAACATTACCCCACATGCCTTCCCTTTCACAACATGCTTTGAACATTTCACTTTCTGGTTGTAAATGTAGTTATAGTTTTAAGAATTGTACTTGTATATCTATTGGCAGCTGATGGAAAGAGGTTAGCAACTTAGCACAAACAGGCAGCACATTTAATTGTATCTTTCTGCTGATTGGACCTCAGCGCAGAACTTCTCGTTAAGTCAATAATAATGGGGAAGATTAAAGAGAAAATCACACTCAAAATAATGGGGGGAAAAACATAGCCAGCATAATACACCAATCGTACACCCATGTTTTATTGATCTAGGTATAAACAAAATCATCAAGAAACTACAGTACCACAACTCAGTGTATAGTGTCATAATGCTTCATTTTAAATGCATTGTAGTTGATGCATAAAATAATGCATATTTTTACGAGTGCACGTAGAATAGAACATTTTAACAATAAAATAAAATGTTTTTAATGATAAATTATGGCTGGCACAGTGAAAAATAGACCCGTGCAAAACTGTTCAAAATGCATTTACATTTTAAACATTTTTCCCCCCCAAATTCAATTACCTGCAAAACGTGTTTTCAAGCTGCAAAGCTCTAATAATGTCGCCAAATGAGTACGCTTACAGTGAAATATGGCTACACAGTGTGTGAAACATGGTGTGTGTTCCCTATTTATTCTGTTATCATTACGCAAATATAAAAATTTTAGACCATTTTGTAACTGAAAATACAGCGATTTTAGCCAATTTTGCATATTAAATTGCAATGCACATTGACTTAATGCTTGGTGATTCGCTTACAAGCTCTGTCTTAGCCGCGGCTTCTTTCACGACTCAAAAAAAGACGATTTATGTGCAAAAGTTTTGCACGTCTAGAGAAGAAGTATATTTTTATAACAACTGGAAAAGAAATACAGTATCAAGCACAACTTACTTAGAAAAATGCCAGTGAATAAACGTCTGGTAATTAATCTAATAGATGAAAAACCTAATTAAAATGGGTAATTAAAAAATACAAATGAAACAATACACCCCCAATACCATGAGCTGCTGCTCCAAGAAGACGCACCTTAAGGTCAAACACAACGAATAACTGGAAAAATTAAAGTACAACTCCCAAACACAACACAATAGTGCAATGCGTCTGGAACCCAAACATCACCCAGTGATGTGGCAACGTTTGCACTAACAAAGAGAAAATCCTTTTCAGCATTTTCAGAAGAGGTGGTACTGCTAATCATGGAATGGAAAAGAGCTCAACCTCAGCGCTATACCCCTAAAATGTGCTACAAACGTGCAAATAATACAATAATAGTAATATTAAATCAACAGATACATAAATGTGAATAAATGTCAATGTAATCTATGATCACCTCTTAGATTTGGAAGTCCTGCAGACAGAAGGTAACAGGGATTGTCCAGATCCTATGTTGGTCTTAAAGATAAAATTGTCCTCCTCTGTGCTGTTCTTCCTCAATCGGTGCTCGGTGTTTTATATATGTAACGCATGTTTCCCCACCCCCTGGATAGATGATAAAAGGAACACAGGGCACACCGGGTTTAGAATATCCAAACTCATTTATTGAGCCAACACAACGTTTCGACCATACTGGTCTTTATCAAGTGACATAGTGGCATAAACATAATCCCTTCAAATCCCTATGTGCTGCTTTACCTGCGGCTCACAGGAGGCCTGAGTGTCTGCTGCTGAGAGCCTGGGGTGTATCTGAGTCTGAAATCAGTAGCGCCTCCACTTGTACGGGATTCTACTAGGTGGGATAACCCCATTACAGGAACCCCATACAATAAAACACACACTGGTACGTATAACAGTTTTTCTGCATGCAAAAGAACACTGAACATATATATATATATATACAGTCTCACACACTCAGTCAAACACGACCGTGCCCTCCAGGAACCACCAACTCTGTGTCCACACACTAGCGAGATAGTCCCACAATGTCCCACAGACACCCTGCACATGCACACCCTACCCCTTCCTCGCCCCAGCTCCGACTGGCGTGGTCTCCAGCGCACGCAAGTAGCAATTCTCTGGGGCAGGGAATCTGTAGGCCCTATTGCAAAGGGAGCCGCCGCTAGCCTCTAGTGACCGGGTCGCTGGCGCAACTTCCCTGACACTGCTGGCACCTGTCCTCTGCCTAGCTCAATCGAGCCGGGAGGTAAGGAGGGGCTACGGGGGACGGGGCAATATATCAAAAAGAAAAGAAAGGAAAACAGTGTATAGTAGTAGACTGTGCACTAAATCAGTGTTGACCTTGAGAAAATACCCCACGAACTGTACATGAAACTAATGGTAGACAGATACCATATATCTTAAACCACAATTCTTTAAGAGACACCAAACAGGAGAGAAGAATATAGGGTGTATAATTTCAGGGAAAATCACCTTTGGTGTAAATAGTAGATAGTATCACCCTCTATGTAGTGCACAAAGTGCAAACACTTACTTTAAATAATAGTGCACTTACACTACACTGATGAATTTTGACGTAGTCACCAGTGGCAGGTGAGTAGATACTGATACTGAGTAGTTTTCTCAGTAGTGGTTGGAGAAAACAAAAAAACAACAGATCCACAAAAAACACCTAAAATGTAATAAAACATATCAAACGGACACCATGAGTTCCACTCACAGTGTGATTCATCCTTTAAACGCTTTAAGGGGGAATTAACTAAGCAGTGATAACTGCTTTTAAGTACGATAAATGGCTTTTAAGACCGATACTGCCTGCTGCGTGATTCACTAAGCAGTGATAACAGTGCTTTATCAGCCTTAAAAGGCATTTTTTTCAGCTAAGCAGTGATAAGTGAATCGTACTTTTAAAGCACGCCAGATTTTTGCCCCAGCTGGCACAAAAGAAAAGGAGCCACAAAAAAAAATCATTGTTTACATTTTTTTCACCACACAATTAATACAACTAGCCGACGGGTGTCCCCGGGTGATCACCAAGGGAGTCCGGGGCCCTCAGGTGATCCCTGCAGGAGTCCGGAGGTCCCAGCTGGCCTGCGGTACCAATCGTGTGGCCAAAACACATACCACTCAATACTTTGCAATAAATACAACTCCCCTCCTCGCCCCTGCCCCTAACACATACAGTACAGTAACGGGCAAACTTACTATGAGCCAGATATTGTTAATTGTGCATTTGTCCATTACAAATAAAACATTAAGCTGCAGAAATAAAATAAATAAAACTTGCACTCACCCCTTCCAGGCTCCCTGTAAGGAATCCGCTCCTGGCTTTGGTTCTAGCCTTGCAGACCTCTGCAGTTTTCAAAGGCTTCCTCTGGCAATCAATGGCACATGTGCTGCTTCTCATTGCTACTTCAGCCCTGTGCTCTGTCATTGGAGGAATGCTCACACACCTCCTCCCTGTGATTGGATCTCCGCCCTTTATATACTAGGCTTTAGCACTGACTGCCGAGCATAATCCTTCTCTGGACGTTACTGTGTTCAGCCACAAGCCTCCTGGCTTGTCTTGTTTGTATACTAACCTTTCTAGTTCTCGTTATTAGTTCCCAGAGGCCTGCTGCTACTCTCCACGCAGAGGCCTGAGTTCCTGTGTTCCAGAGGCCTGCTGTTACTCTCTACGCAGAGGCCTGTCTTCCTGTCTTCCCGTGTTCCCAGAGGCCTGCTGTTACTCCCCACACAGAGGCCTGTGTTCCTGTGTTCCTGAGGTCTGCTGCTACACTCCACGCAGAGGCTTGTCCCGGACTCCTGTACTGAAGCATTGGTTTGCCAGCACTGCTTCCTAGTACCTGGCTGCATTCTCCCCTAGCAGAGGTTACCTTTAGTTTCCTGAGGCCTGCTGATACTCTCCACGCGGAGGCCTGTTTTGGACCCCTGTGCTGAAGCGCTGGTTTTCCCTGGCGCTGCCCTGAGGTGTTTCTCGGCCAGCCTGCTGTCTTCTCCAACAGACACCAGCATCATGGGCCGAAGCCGCCCCTCGTGCAGAGGTCACTACCGCGCTCACGCTCCTACGCTGAAGTGGGGTGCTCTTGTCTACCCGTTGCCGAACTCCTGCTTGAATAACGACGATGCTGCCTTCACCAATCCTGACCCTGCTATGTACAACTATGAATTTCGCACTGCGGATCAGTCTGCGCGGACTAAGGTCGGTGATTATATAACCCCACCTCAGCCCCGCGGTCCGGTCTTGGTTTGTGGCGAGCACAAGCGCAACACTGCCACAATGAAGGCCATCCTCAACCTCATCATCGTCCGTGTCCTCTGTTGCCACAAACAATGCAGTACAGTCAAAAATACAATCTAATGTCCCCTAACCCTTAATCACCTTAACGGTTAGTAACCGCTATAGTAATTAAAGGGTTAACCCACCCTCTCCCACTACTCACCTAGGAGGCCTAACAACCCTCCACAGGCAACTACCCCCACCCTTCACCCATTCATTGGTACAGTGGGTACATAATGCCCATATAATATGGGCATGATTTAACACTATGCCAGTCAATGGTCAACCTAAAAATCACAAACAAGAGCCAATGCATTCAAAACAATATCAAACTAAAAACAAATAAAGAAGTAAACCGAACAAAATTACCACCAATCAATTCATCCAATCCAAAATAAAGACCAGAATAAACAAATAAAACACAAAAACCAATCCATGACTAAATAAAATAAATATCTAAATATCTGCCTTCCTGCACTGCGGTCTTGCTTTCCCCCCACCTTCCGGTGTCCCCAATGTGAGGGGGGACCGAGGCTACCGGCGGGGCTTGCGGTGGTGGCGCGGGGCCCTGGTGCGGCTGGAGGCTAATTAAAATGGCCGCCATTGAGCTGTAGCTGAGTGCTGGGCTTACCTCTCCCGGCCGGCAGTAAAATCAATTAGCCTTCCCTGCTGTCCCCCCCAGCCTCCCTGTGCATCCCCCCCAGCCTCCCTGTGCGTCCTCCCACCTGCCTGCACCGTCGCTGCGAGGAGGGGGTCTGAGCAGCCTGCTGCCTGGATCGGAGCTGTCTGGCTCCTTGCGTTTCAGCCTGTGTGTGTGCCAAATCCAAGATGGCCGCCGCAGGTTGGATTTAAAGGCACATCTCCCCCCAGGAACATAAATAAATAAATAAACACCAAAACATAAAAAAATCAGCCTAATCCTAGTCCAGGGGCTGCTTAGGCAGGAGAATAAAAAACAAAAGCAACTACACATGCCCCGGCCACTAGGCAATGCCTGCATAACCTCTGAAAACCCAAGCATAAATGCAATAAAGTGGCTTGCATGCAGAGGAGCAACACAGCAGACACTGACACGGTTAAATGACTTTGCCCCATTAAAAATGTTCTAAAGAGGAGGACTTCCGGTGACGTCACCGCACATGGACACATAAACGGAGATCTCCCGAGCCCCTGCCAGCATAACATAGCATAATAACAGTCTCTGGGCCCCAAAATGCTCCCAAATAAAAGCAGAGAGCAAGAGAAGGCACCAGAGATGGCTCACCGCTCGAAAAAACCGGCACAACAAAGCGTCTCTAACTACTTCCCGACGAGTCAGAGGCCCGCAGGGAGCTGCGGCCTATTCCAAGATGGCGACGCATCTAACTCGCGGGAAGGGCCTGGCGGTGCGGCCGACAATGACGGTGTGAATAAGGAAATAAACAAGGCATATCTCGAAGACCTGTTCACCAGGATGAGACAGGGCTTCCAAGACGATCTCTTTAAAGCGGTGCATACCCTGCAAACTGACATGAATCGCCTCTCACAGCGCACAGACACTATTAAAAATAAAGTGGACAGTCTGGAGCATGCCCAATCATCTGTAGAAGAAGAAATTAACCGAATGCAGTTCGAAATACGGGCGCTCAATGAACAAGCGGAAGAACAGGAGAACCGCGACCGCAGACAGAATGTCCGGATCAGATATATCCCAGAGGCGGTTGACGCGGACCTGCTTCGCCCATATCTGATAGATCTGTTCAAGGATTTGGTCCCAGGCCTCACTATCGACAAGATGGAGATGGACCGGCCCACAGAGCCCTGGGGCCAAAGTCTGCGGATCCCAGAAGAACAAGAGATGTCATTGTTAAACTGCACCACTACCTGACAAAGGAAGCGATCCTGACGGCCAGCAGAGAGAGAGGCACAGTGCAGTTTCAGAACACTAAGCTTGAAATATACAGTGACCATTGACAGACGGAGAGAGCTAAAGCCTTTGACCCAAAAGCTAAAGGACAACAACGTGAAATATCGCTGGGGTTTTCCATTTAAAATCGTGGTAAATAAGGGAGGCAAATTCCATACGCTCTCTTACCCTGAGGACTGCACGCGGTTCCTACGAGCCCTGGGTCTGACACAGGCTGGAGAAGAGGGCTCCCCTGGAGATGCGGAGGATACAGAGCGCCAACACCAGCAGCCAAGACCACAGCGAGCATCACAACGTATCGCAACGCAGAGGGCCCCCGCAGAGGAAGAGTAGGGGATCCCTCCTACCCACCCCGCTCGCAGCACCCATAGGAGGAGCACCTGCCTGATCTGGTGGCATGCGGAGTTCCGCGAGGATGCAGTGACGCTGAGGAATCTACAGCTGGGGATCATGCTGCTGTCCTGAAGGATACACGAGACTTGGGGGGCCTCTCGGTTTCTGACGCCCATTTACCTGCTGATGTGCCTGGGCACGAACTTGGCCTGCCCTGTCTCCCCCCTCGCCCTTCTGCCCCCCCGCCCGCTGGCGTGGGGGGGGTCCCCTCCCTCCCTCCTCCCCCCAAAAAAAAGATAACCCCTGGTTGCACCCAGTTGTAGTAATATCCAATACCAAAGATGTGAGCCAACTATATATCCCCCAAAGATAGAGAAGCTAGACACCGAGGGAAGGGGCATTAAGATGGGTCAGAGGATAGGGGTCCCAGTTAGAGAATTATAGACCTCAGAGGAGGGCAGAGATACCAGATACAGGGAGTAGGCGCCCACCCAACTCGAGGATAAATACCCTACGTGTACTGAAGGACGGGGCGGGTCTTCATGCTGATTTTCAGGAAACATACAGTTAACTTGTTATACATTTCCTTGCTAACATATTTACCTTTTAACTAGGTCCAGTTGACCACATGACTAACCACAGGGGGTTCCGGGTGTATCCAGATGGGTCCACGGACGGGATGTCCCGAGAGGTTCTCAAGGGGCACTACCCATGACGGGGCGCACATATCGCCCACTCATTCTCTTTTTCTTTTTCTCCTTCTCTATCTCCCCCCATCCTTCCCTGCCTGTCTCCCCCAGCCCACGCTAAACAGAGACAAAACCCAGCTTAGCCGCATGGAAAGCTCAGACACTGAGATTCCACAAAACAACTACGCAGATCACAAGAGGAGCTCTGAAAGCAGGTCCCCCCTCCATCGTGGGAAAATGGAGGGAAAGGTAGGACGCACCACACACCCCAAAACCATAAATGGCTCTTAAAACGACACTTAAATTAATATCCTTAAATGTTAGAGGGTTAAACTCGACCACCAAAAGAAAACTTGCCCTCCAAGAGTTCAAAAAAACAAAAGGCGACATACTGTTTTTACAGGAAATGCATTTCAATACTACGACCCCCCCAAACACCTTCCAGAGGGTTTTCCCACAGGCGTACTATGCATCATGCCCCACAAAAAAAAAGATGGGTAGCGGTCCTATTTAAGCATACAGTTAAATTCTTGTTAAAACGAGAGACTGCTGACCCAGAAGGGAGATACATTATCCTACAGGGTACCCTGTCGGGAGTGGATGTCACTCTTGTTAACATCTATGCCCCAAACGAAGGCCAGGCCAAGTTCTTAAGAGATCTATGTGACCTTATCGATCCCCAAACTCGAACTACATTGTTACTAGCAGGAGATTTAAACATGATAGCAATGCCGGAATTAGATAGAACAAGCCCCACAGGGACTCCACATCCCCGGGTCACGGAAAAAAATGCCAAGGAATTTAGACAGATAATGAAGGAGTTCTCCCTGACAGACATTTGGAGGGAACAGCACCAGGGGCAGCGGGACTACTCCTATTTCTCCCCCCCACACCAAACCTACTCAAGGATTGATTATTTTCTGGGTACTAAAGATATATTCCAGGCAACCTCCCAGTCAGATATAGTATCAATATCTTGGTCGGATCACGCCCCGGTCTTGCTGACACTCTCCCTCCCCTTCTATAGAACTAACCAATACAATTGGAAACTGAACGATTTTCTGTTAAACCAAGTAGATGTAGAAATAGAGATTAAACAAAAACTCAGAGAATACTTCACGCTGAATAAGTGCTCTGTAGAGTCACCAGCTATGTTATGGGAAGCCCATAAGGCGACAATCAGAGGGAATATCATCTCCATAGCATCACATAAGAAAAAAATAAAGCAAAAACTCTATAATGAGCTAGCGGAGAAAGTACAACTTTTAGAGCAGAAACATAAAACTAATCCCTCAAAAAAACTATTCAAATTGCTAGATAAAACCAGATCTGAACTTAAGCAGACCCAAATGGATGAAGTGGAGAGGGCGTTGCGGTGGACCAAACAAAACTATTACGATAAAGGTAATAAAGCCGACCGTTTACTCGCCTCCAAATTGCGAGGTATGAGAGCCAAATCCCAAATATCAGCTATTTTGACAAAATCAGGTACAAAGACACTTTGTGAGACGCAAATAGCGAACGAATTCTCGGAGTACTATAACAAATTATATAACCTAAATTTCCCAAAAAACAAATCATCAGACGCGGAGGCTATCTATACATACTTAGAAGCGTGTAAGCTCCCGACACTTTCGGAAAGTAACCTCTCAGACCTAAATAAAGAAATATCCCTAGAAGAATTGATAGATGCAATCGCCCAATTAAAACCCGGCAAAACGCCAGGCCCAGATGGGTTCTCCAATCAGTACTGCAAAAAATGTAAGTCGGTTCTGGCCCCGTACCTACTTGATGTGTTTAATGCGTTTGTGGAAGGAACAGTCATCCCACCATCTATGTCTAAAGCTAATTTAGCAATCATACCAAAGGAAGGGAGAGACCCACTACAGTGTGGTAACTATCGCCCCATAGCCCTCATTAATTCGGATTTAAAACTGTTCAGCAACATTCTTGCAAATAGACTGACCCCCATACTCCCAAGCCTAATACACATAGATCAAGTCGGGTTTATTTCCGGCAGACAGGCCTCAGACAATACTAGGAAAATTATAGACATAATCGACCATGTACATCTCTCATCCACGAAGGCCACCCTGTTGAGCTTGGATGCGGAAAAAGCATTCGACAGGATTAGGTGGGACTTCCTAGACCAAACGCTAATTAAATATGGATTTAAGGGCCCTTATTTAGAAGGGGTCAGAGCCCTATACAGATCTCCCATGGCTGTAGTGAAACTCCCAGGAGGAGACTCAAACCCTATAAACATAAAGAATGGTACTCGACAGGGATGTCCCTTGTCTCCGCTTCTGTTTGCTCTCGCTATCGAACCCTTGGCAGCAACAATTAGAGACGAAAAAAATATAAACGGAATTGTAATAGGAGAGACAAACTACAAAATATCCCTATTTGCCGACGACATTATCCTAACTCTCGCCAACCCCTTGATTTCACTCCCGAACTTACACTTACAACTAGATAAATTTAGCAAAATCTCGGGATATAAAATCAATATGGATAAGTCGGAAGCATTGAACCTAATGCTATCAGATCCTGAAGTTAAATTACTACAAGCAAATTTTAAATATAAGTGGAACTCTACAAAGATCAAATACTTAGGAATCCAAATAACAAGGGAGTATAATTCGCTATACAAACATAACTACCCACCCTTATTTGAGAGGCTAAAAAAGGACCTCCAGAGCTGGAACGAATACCAGATATCTTGGTTAGGAAGAATAGCCACGATCAAAATGAATATCCTACCAAGGCTCCTGTATTATTTCCAGACTCTCCCTATAGATATTCCAATGCCTGAGCTTAAAAATATACAAAACAGAATTTTCCAATTTATCTGGCAAAATAAAAGACCCAGGGTAGCTAGATCTATTTTGCTAGCCCCAAAAGATAGCGGAGGCTTGGCAGTCCCGGATATCATCAAATACTATTTGGCGGCCCAACTCAAACAAGCAATAATGTGGAACAATGATCTAACCACCAGTTGTTGGGTGGGACTTGAGTCTACCTATACAAGACCTCTCTCTCTCCCGGCCGCTATGTGGACCGTGAGGGGAGGAGAGACCCTCTTAGAAACATTAAAACTGGGAGCAATGAAATGTACATGGCGGATATGGTCTAGAAATAAAGATAAATATGGTCTGACAGCCAGTCCAACACTACTAACCCCTATATTCCACAACCCTGAATTCCCACCAGGCTGGTTCCCACAGAGACTCAATAAATTCAAGACGTTAAAGTTGATGGTAGCTGACGACTTTGTAGATAACGGTATAATTTTACCACTCCAGGCGCTGGAGAAGAAACACCAAATCATAAATATACCAGTGTTTGGTTTCCTCCAAATCAGGCACTACCTGCAATCAGTCTCTAAAGATTCGGCATTCCAACCTCTAACAAATTTTGAAAGACTATGCAGGAAAGGATACTACTGTAAAGGGCTGATTTCAGAGATATATCTGGGCCTGGCGCGATCAGCGGGTTGTTCCCAACATAGCTATATGATCAAATGGGCAGAAGATCTGAATACAGAGATTGATAGGGAAGACTGGGAGGACATTTGGGAGGTAGCTGCAAAAACGTCAATCTGCACCACGATCAAAGAGAATATTTATAAAATTCTATTTCATTGGTACCTAACCCCGAGCAGGCTGGCCCAGATCTTCCCCGGGTCCCCGGATTTGTGCTGGAGGGGATGCGGGCAAAAAGGAGATATGGTTCATATTTGGTGGAGTTGCCCAAAAATTCAGGTATTCTGGGTCATGATACAAACATTGATCAGAGAGTACCTAGAGGTGGAGGTTGAGGTGAAACCGCTGACCATGGTGCTGGCCAAACCAATAGATGAATTAGGAACGGCAGAAAGTAAGATGATCACTCATGTAATGACGGCTGCCCGCTGTGTTATTGCGGCTGCCTGGAAAAAGGTGAACGCGCCTTCAAGGCAGACGGTCCTACGGAGACTAAGGGAAATAAAGATGATGGAGCTCCTCACAGCACAGTTGAGCCAAAAAACTGACAAATTTCATAAAATTTGGGAAATATGGCCAGGAAACTAGGGACCCCATAGAAATAAATACAGAAAGACCAGACAAATGGGCTCTTCCCCCCCCTTCCACCCCTCCCCCCCATCTTTTTCTTCTTCTTTCCTCTCCTCTTCTCTTTGCTTTGTTAAGTTCACGAGAGACGCTTACGGATGCGGCTGCTTCCCTAACACCACCGGAAATAAGAAGACAGTCCACACTTGTTCAAAGACGGTGTTATAGCAAATATTTTATTTAAGTAGTGCTGACGAAGTGTTAATGCTTTTTGCTGTATGGACAAGTGACACTGTTAAAACATCACATGTATTCCAAGATCATATATTTGTTATGTCTCTCCAAAATAATAAAAAAAAAATTGAAACAAAAAAAAAAGCAAACACCAATTAAAAGCCAGAAATAAACTATTTAAAACACCAGAAAAAAGGCCTGAACACTGGATCAAAATGCAATATAAATAGCACACAAATTTAAAAACAAAGAACCAATATACATTTAAAATACATACAAGCAAGCATTTTCCAAAACAACAATTGCTTCTTATTGTATGTATGTATGTATGTATAGCCCTAGAGGGCCATACATAAATACATTTGGAATAAGTATGTGAAAAAAAAATGTAATCACCAAAAACCTAAAAATATAAAAAAAAACACCTGTAAATGAAAAATAACATACATTCTATTTTTTCCCTTACCTTTAGATGTCTTCACCCTCCGATTCCCGTGGTTATCGCAAGCTCTCAAAATAATCCACAATCCCAAACAGCAATGGGCCACAGGTTAAAAAAATCCTTTTCTTCTTCCTTCTTCCACCACGCCCTTGTAATCCTATTGGAGGAGGATGTCCTCCCCCTTGGCTTCTTGCCGTCAAATGAGGCTGCACAGGCTTTTATAGGCGTGTGACGTCACATTTGAGTTCATACGCCTCTGATTGGCTGTGAAAACCATGTGGTTTTTTTTTTGGTGACGTCATGTAAAGGAAGTGAAGCAAGCCAATCAGAATGGCGGGGCTTCCTTTTCCTTTAACATGACATCACCAAAAGCAACATGGCTGCCGTTACATGGTACTTCAGCCAATCAGATAGTGGGAACTATATCCCCAAACTGATTGGTTGTAGTAGACCATGTGATAGATTTTTGGGGGAAGGGATGGGACGTCATGCAAAGGGAGTCACGTGGTCACATGGTCTAACAACCATATTAAATGGGCATGATGTACCCACTGTGCCATTCAATTGTTTGATTGGCAATAGTAATGTCATATGACACATGGTCTACAACACCCATATTATATGGGCATGATGTACCCACTGTGCCATTCAATTGTTTGATTGGCATTAGAAATATGTTCATTTTGCAATGTTTTATCCGTGCCTGTTTTTTTATTTCTTCACAATTTTTTGCTATAATGGTAAATCAGGCCCATATTATATGGACAAAAAGTGAATAGTGAAATAATCTGCGCTACTAATTACCTATACTATAATTCTAAGTTGGATTCCATTTTCCGTTTGTATGTCAGAAGCATCGACATCTCAGAAACGGCACCACATAGCACAACAAAACTTTCACTGGACATTCTGCTGCGAATTTGTAGGTCAACGCAACTATTTTGAGGTTCCAATGTGACTCATCTCCCAAACTATGAACATTCTAAGTTTCACTCGGCTGTCCAGCAATAATTATTATTAAGAGAGACCTCAATGCAAGTGGCATTTTATGCCAGTCTCTGGAGTCTGGATAGTTGTCTGCTTGCAGGGTGCTGCGTCCTCTGTGTCCAGGTATAGAGGTCTGGTGTCTTGCTGTCAGCACACAGTCCTCCTGTGTGCTAAAGACTCTGAGACACAGACACACATATACATACACAGAGAGACACACACACAGACAAATCTCATCCCGCACTACATCCAGCAGCGGGGGAAGGGGGGGCCGGGGAGATGTGCTGCAAGCACGGGGGGGGGGGGGGGGGAACATGTATTCAATATTACATACCGGGTACAAAAGCTAGTATATATATATATATATATATATATATAAAGAAAAGGGGGAAGAGAGAGCGCACGCCCATAGCGTAAAATAGTACAATTTAATGAGGGGGAGGGGAAAAGGGGGGATAAGAATTGCACTTACAAAGGTACAATAATAACAAGCATATTGTGATATATAATCACCACCATCCGGTCATCAACTGCAGTGTCTTGGTCTTTGCAGTCCCAGGATAATGTCCCGATCAGAGTCCAGGGTAAATGATCTCTTCTCTGCCTGTTTCGGAGTCCTCTAAAGCAGCTCCGAGTTAGGAAGCCTCTGCAGCAATCGCGCGGGTCAGTCAGTCCCAGCGCGCGGTGATGACGTCAATGTCCCTGCGTCTAACGTGATGACGCTCCCTGACGCGTTTCGTCACTCAACGGGTGACTTTCTCAAAGGGAAGTCAGGAGTGGGGAAAGGTCCGGTATTTTATACCCAGTCCAGTGACCAAAATCATTTAGAACACACCACTCTCAGCTGTAAAGGTGCTAGTTGTTAATGGGTATCAATCACGAAGCCTTACATCATATATTGAGACTTAAAGGTGAAGTGGAGATCAACCATGAAATTCGGCAATAAAATGTGACGAGTATATTATAAACCAATTAAAAACCAATTAAAAAACGCCACTTTGGCGTAAGTCAAATAACCTTACAGCCAACATGCATTACTAAAACAATTACTAGTTACCCATTAACAAAAAATATATATAGAGAAGAATCTCAGTTAACTAAACCATCAGGTATATGAAGCTCTATGGTTCCCAAGGGGGAATAACCCCCTAGTGGCATAAACATATATAATAGATGAATCTGCCAATACCTAACATCAGAGCCATAACCTGTCTAACACTACATATTAAACAATTTTAAAAGTAAAATAAAAATGAAAATATTAATAACATATAAAATATAGAATATAGCAGGAAAGTCCTAATACCAATATTGATTTCTGGATAATCATCAATATTATCAATATTATCCTTTTTAGATCCTGTAATGGAGCAGAAATCTAGGAAAATGGGATATATAAGCCACGAACATGGGAGGTATCAGGTGAATAGACTACCCTTAAAAAGAACTAGATGTATTACATATAGTGGGTAATATGAATATGTGTATAAATGTGAATAAGATCAATATACTTATTGATAACTAAATATATGTGTGTACTTTTACCTGTGAACCTAAATATAATATACTATATAGGTGTAAGACAGTCTCAAGTGTTATATATCTACATGAAAATTTATTATAAACAATTCTACAAAATTACTATATATGTGTATGACAAAAAAATATTATTATATACCTACCCAATAACCCTAATTGTGTTGAAGTGGTGTTAATAATAAAAATAAAAATAAAGATGAATTAATATAATGTTGAACAGTAATTACCTAACTCCGAGCTAGGAGAAGGGCTGGGGGGGGGGGGGGGAACTAGGGAATAGCTTGGGGGGGGGGGGAAGCTAGGGAGTAGCTGGGGGGGGGGAGGGAGGGAGGAGGGGGGGGAGGTGTTGGAAGAGATAATGAACCCAGGAGGGATCCAGACAAAAGATGGCAGAGTGCAGAGGAAGTCCGACAGGAAAAAGCGTCCAGGGAAGCATCATATAAAAGTGCTCACATCTAGGCATTCATTAAGTCCACCCGGACTAAGAGTGCCCAATTGGTGGATCCAAAAGGTTTCCCGCCTGCATAAGGTCTTGAACCATATCTGGATAAAAGTAATTTTGCCCATTACTGTACTGTATATGTTAGGGGGGTGTATTTATTTCCCGTTTTTTAAATTTTTTTTAAATTAAAGCACGGGATTGGTACCGCAGGCCAGCGAGGACTCCCGGACACCTGCGGGGACCACTCAAGGGCCGCTGCTGGCCTATAGTAACATTCCTATGTTTTAAAAAAAAATGTAATGTATGTTAGGGGGGTATTGAGGTTGTTGGGGGCCCAGGGGCTGGGTGGATAGCACATATTGCAAGGTTTATTGGGGGCAATTGCCACCAATAAATCTGCTATTGGGCCTTAACCTCTTCATTGCCTTTGCAGCTGGCCGCTATGGTAATGAAAGTGCTTTAATATATTTTTTTTAATAGTGTGCGGGAGCAGGGGGTCTCCTGAGCTGAACCGCTTTGATTTCTTTTGCGTCTCTGTGACAGTGTTCCCTGTGTCTGTACTTTTGCGTCACTGTGACCGTATTTTTTATGTATGTACTTATGCGTCTCCGTGACAGTGTTCCCTGTGTCTGTACTTTTGCGTCTCCGTGACAGTGTTCCTTGTGTCTGTACTTTTGCGTGTCCGTGACAGTGTTCCCTGTGTCTGTACTTTTGTGTCTCCATCACAGTATTCCCTGTGTTTGTACTTTTGCGTCTCCGTTACAGTGTTCCCTGTGTCTGTACTTTTGCGCCTCCGTGACCGTGTTCCCTGTGTCTGTACTTTTGCGTCTCCGTGACAGTGTTCCCTGTGTGTGTACTTTTGCGTCTCCGTCACAGTATTCCCTGTGTCTGTACTTTTGCGTCTCCGTCACAGTATTCCCTGTGTCTGTACTTTTGCGTCTCCGTGACGTGTTCCCTGTGTCTGTACTTTTGTGTCTCCGTGACAGTATTCCCTGTGTCTGTACTTTTGTGTCTCCGTGACTGTGTTCCCTGTGTCTGTACTTATGCGTCTCCGTGACAGTGTTCTCTGTGTCTGTACTTATGCGTCTCCGTGACAGTGTTCCCTGTGTCTGTACTTTTGCGTCTCCGTGAAAGTGTTCCCTGTGTCTGTACTTTTGCGTCTCCGTGACAGTGTTCCGTGTGTGTACTTTTGTGTCTCCGTGATAGTGTTCCCTGTGTCTGTACTTTTGCGTCTCCGTGACCGTGTTCCCTGTGTCTGTACTTTTGCGTCTCCGTGACTGTGTTCCCTGAGTCTGTACTTTTGCGTCTCCGTGACAGTGTTCCCTGTGTCTGAACTTTTGTGTCTCCGTCACAGTATTCCCTGTGTCTGTACTTTTGCGTCTCCGTGACCGTGTTCCCTGTGTCTGTACTTTTGCGTCTCCGTGACCGTGTTCCCTGTTTCTGTACTTTTGCGTCTCCGTGACCATGTTCCCTGTGTCTGTACTTTTGCGTCTCCGTCACAGTGTTCGCTGTGTCTGTACTTTTGTGTCTCCGTCACAGTATTCCCTGTGTCTGTACTTTTGCATCTCCGTGACCGTGTTCCCTGTGTCTGTACTTTTGTGTCTCCGTCACAGTGTTCCTTGTGTCTGTACTTTTGCGTCTCCATGACAGTATTCCCTGTGTCTGTACTTTTGCGTCTCCGTGATAGTGTTCCCTGTGTCTGTACTTTTGAGTCTCCATCACAGTATTCCCTGTGTCTGTACTTTTGCGTCTCCGTCACAGTGTTCCCTGTGTCTGTACTTTTGCGTCTCTGTGATATTGTTCCCTGTGTCTGTACTTTTGCGTCTCCGTGACAGTATTCCCTGTGTCTGTACTTTTGCGTCTCTGTGATATTGTTCCCTGTGTCTGTACTTTTGTGTCTCCATCACAGTATTCCCTGTGTCTGTACTTTTGCGTCTCTGTGATATTGTTCCCTGTGTCTGTACTTTTGTGTCTCCGTCACAGTATTCCCTGTGTTTGTACTTTTGCGTCTCCGTGACCGTGTTCCCTGTGTCTGTACTTTTGCGTCTCCGTGACAGTATTCCCTGTGTCTGTACTTTTGCGTCTCTGTGATATTGTTCCCTGTGTCTGTACTTTTGCGTCTCTGTGACAGTGTTCCCTGTGTCTGTACTTTTGCGTCTCCGTGACAGTATTCCCTGTGTCTGTACTTTTGCGTCTCTGTGATATTGTTCCCTGTGTCTGTACTTTTGTGTCTCCATCACAGTATTCCCTGTGTTTGTACTTTTGCGTCTCCGTTACAGTGTTCCCTGTGTCTGTACTTTTGCGTCTCCGTCACAGTATTCCCTGTGTCTGTACTTTTGCGTCTCCGTCACAGTATTCCCTGTGTCTGTACTTTTGTGTCTCCGTGACCGTGTTCCCTGTGTCTGTACTTTTGTGTCTCCGTGACAGTATTCCCTGTGTCTGTACTTTTGCGTCTCCGTCACAGTATTCCCTGTCTGTACTTTTGCGTCTCCGTGACCGTGTTCCCTGTGTCTGTACTTTTGTGTCTCCGTGACCGTGTTCCCTGTGTCTGTACTTTTGTGTCTCCGTGACAGTATTCCATGTGTCTGTACTTTTGCGTCTCTGTCACAGTATTCCCTGTGTCTGTACTTTTGCGTCTCCGTGATAGTGTTCCCTGTGTCTGTACTTTTGCGTCTCCGTGATAGTGTTCCCTGTGTCTGTACTTTTGTGTCTCCGTGACAGTGTTCCCTGTGTCTGTACTTTTGCGTCTCCATCACAGTATTCCCTGTGTCTGTACTTTTGCGTCTCCGTGACCGTGTTCCTTGTGTCTGTACTTTTGTGTCTCCGTGACAGTATTCCCTGTGTCTGTACTTTTGCGTCTCTGTCACAGTATTCCCTGTGTCTGTACTTTTGCGTCTCCGTGATAGTGTTCCCTGTGTCTGTACTTTTGCGTCTCCGTGATAGTGTTCCCTGTGTCTGTACTTTTGCGTCTCCGTGATAGTGTTCACTGTGTCTGTACTTTTGTGTCTCTGTCACAGTATTCCCTGTGTCTGTACTTTTGCGTCTCCGTGACAGTGTTCCCTGTGTCTGTACTTTTGCGTCTCCGTGACAGTGTTCCCTGTGTCTGTACTTTTGTGTTTCCGTGACAGTATTCCCTGTGTCTGTACTTTTGCGTCTCCGTGACAGTGTTCCCTGTGTCTGTACTTTTGCGTCTCCGTGATAGTGTTCCCTGTGTCTGTACTTTTGCGTCTCCGTGACAGTGTTCCCTGTGTGTGTACTTTTGCGTCTCCGTGATAGTGTTCCCTGTGTCTGTACTTTTGCGTCTCCGTGACAGTGTTCCCTGTGTCTGTACTTTTGCGTCTCCGTGACAGTGTTCCCTTTGTGTGTACTTTTGCGTCTCCGTGATAGTGTTCCCTGTGTCTGTAATTTTGCGTCTCCGTGACAGTGTTCCCTGTGTGTGTACTTTTGCGTCTCCGTGATAGTGTTCCCTGTGTCTGTACTTTTGCGTCTCCGTCACAGTGTTCCCTGTGTTTGTACTTTTGTGTCTCCGTCACAGTATTCCCTGTGTCTGTACTTTTGCGTCTCCGTGACAGTGTTCCCTGTGTCTGTACTTTTGCGTCTCCGTGACAGTGTTCCCTGTGTCTGTACTTTTGCGTCTCCGTGACCATGTTCCCTGTGTCTGTACTTTTGCGTCTCCGTGACAGTATTCGCTGTGTCTGTACTTTTGCGTCTCTGTGACCGTGTTCCCTATGTCTGTACTTTTGTGTCTCTGTCACAGTATTCCCTGTGTCTGTACTTTTGCGTCTCCGTGACCGTGTTCCCTATGTCTGTACTTTTGCGTCTCCGTGACCGTGTTCCCTGTGTCTGTACTTTTGCGTCTCCGTGACCGTGTTCCCTGTGTCTGTACTTTTGCGTCTCCGTGACCGTGTTCCCTGTGTCTGTACTTTTGCGTCTCCGTGACAGTATTCGCTGTGTCTGTACTTTTGCGTCTCCGTGACCGTGTTCCCTGTGTCTGTACTTTTGCGTCTCCGTGACAGTATTCGCAGTGTCTGTACTTTTGCGTCTCCGTGACCGTGTTCCCTATGTCTGTACTTTTGCGTCTCCGTGACAGTGTTCCCTGTGTCTGTACTTTTGCGTCTCTGTGACAGTGTTCCCTGTGTCTGTACTTTTGCGTCTCTGTGATATTGTTCCCTGTGTCTGTACTTTTGCGTCTCCGTGACCGTGTTCCCTGTGTCTGTACTTTTGCGTCTCCGTGACCGTGTTCCCTGTGTCTGTACTTTTGCGTCTCCGTGACCGTGTTCCCTATGTCTGTACTTTTGCGTCTCCGTGACCGTGTTCCCTGTGTCTGTACTTTTGCGTCTCCGTGACAGTATTCGCTGTGTCTGTACTTTTGCGTCTCCGTGACAGTATTCGCTGTGTCTGTACTTTTGCGTCTCCGTGACAGTATTCGCTGTGTCTGTACTTTTGCGTCTCCGTGACAGTATTCCCTATGTCTGTACTTTTGCGTCTCCGTGACAGTATTCGCTGTGTCTGTACTTTTGCGTCTCCGTGACAGTATTCCCTGTGTCTGTACTTTTGCGTCTCCGTGACAGTATTCGCTGTGTCTGTACTTTTGCGTCTCCGTGACCGTGTTCCCTGTGTCTGTACTTTTGCGTCTCCGTGACAGTATTCCCTATGTCTGTACTTTTGCGTCTCCGTGACAGTATTCCCTGTGTCTGTACTTTTGCGTCTCCGTGACAGTGTTCCCTGTGTCTGTACTTTTGCGTCTCCGTGACCGTGTTCCCTGTGTCTGTACTTTTGCGTCTCCGTGACCGTGTTCCCTGTGTCTGTACTTTTGCGTCTCCGTGACAGTATTCCCTGTGTCTGTACTTTTGCGTCTCCGTGACAGTGTTCCCTGTGTCTGTACTTTTGCGTCTCCGTCACAGTATTCCCTGTGTCTGTACTTATGCGTCTCCGTGACAGTGTTCCCTGTGTCTGTACTTTTGCGTCTCCGTGACCGTGTTCCCTGTGTCTGTACTTTTGCGTCTCCGTGACAGTGTTCCCTGTGTCTGTACTTTTGCGTCTCCGTGACAGTGTTCCCTGTGTCTGTACTTTTGCGTCTCCGTGACAGTATTCCCTGTGTCTGTACTTTTGCGTCTCCGTGACAGTGTTCCCTGTGTCTGTACTTTTGCGTCTCCGTCACAGTATTCCCTGTGTCTGTACTTATGCGTCTCCGTGACAGTGTTCCCTGTGTCTGTACTTTTGCGTCTCCGTGACCGTGTTCCCTGTGTCTGTACTTTTGCGTCTCCGTGACAGTGTTCCCTGTGTCTGTACTTTTGCGTCTCCGTGACAGTGTTCCCTGTGTCTGTACTTTTGCGTCTCCGTGATAGTGATCCCTGTGTCTGTACTTTTGCGTCTCCGTGACAGTGTTCCCTGTGTCTGTACTTATGCGTCTCCGTGACAGTGTTCCCTGTGTCTGTACTTTTGTGCTTCTCTTGCTGTGCTTTGTTAAAAACAAATAACATTATGAACTCGATATATCAGTAGAATTGTATGAGGGAGGAGTACAAAAATAATAATAAAACATATAACACAGAGAATACTGAGCAGGAGGAACTGTCCTTACAGAGCATTTTTAGATATACTTGCAAATGAAAAAGAAAAAAGATGAAATGTATGTGCAAGTTGAAGCCAGCTGCCCCAAGCATCTTTAATCTGCATGAGCAGCACTTCTGGGGCTGGTAAGCCAATCTGAGTCTGACCTTGTCAGCACTACGGGGGCAAACTTTACATAAGAATGAATGATCTTAGTTCAATCTCTGCAATGCATTTGGCAGAAGCATTTCTTTCTTTAATGTCCGGAACATGTACGCCCTTGTGTTCTAATAATTCTTTTTCTTAAGGAAACATACGCTACAGTGGATGTATTTGGCATCAAATTAGTTTTGAGGGATTGAATGTGTGATGGAGTAAATAAATTATTGTGCTTTTGGCTCTAACCAGCCTATGTTTATCTTCATGTGCTGAATGTAAGTATCAATACTTATTATGGTTTATTGGTCACTAGTGACTAAGGCAGAAATAAATACATATTCAAATAAATTCGGTTTTATACCAGCTGCACAGTTTTAAGGACAAAATCACTTATCCATAGTTGTATTTATTCTGCATTTTTACATTTTAAATAAATGTAAACTTCTATTTGTCCTTTTGAAAGGACATAAAATAAGATTTACCAAAGACAACAAAATCAGCTTTACTACATAAGCTACAGTCTGTGGCTTTCATGCAAGAATATGTGGATGCATAAATGCATAAAGCCGCTCAGGTACACATGTAATAATTCTCAACTACTTTTATCCACCCCATTTCAACTATGCATTAAAATTTCTAGTTCCCAACTGGAAACTCTTTAGACTGCATATCTGCTATTGAATTTTAGAAACACAGCTCTAAATGTGATTTCATGTCCAGGAAGTGGTACATTTATAATAAAACTAACTTTAGAATGTCAAATAAGATATTCAAGATAGTTTCCCAGAATGCTAATGTTAAAAAATAGAGTGTGGTGTGTATCTGCTATGGTTCCTTTCATTATTTACAACTTTATCTCTTACTGTAAATGTGGAGGTGATAAAAAAAAATATTTTAGAGAAGAAAAAGTTTTTTTGCAACCTAATATAACCCTGAGCTCTTTTCATCTTGAGCATGCAGAATTGACTGGACATTTTTATTGATCTGTGTTGTTTTGTATTCCGCTGATATAACTCCCAATAACCATGTATGTTGCATCCAAAAACATACTTTACATGGATATTTGTTGCTATATGTATAAATCATTAGTGTAAACAACTATAGATGACCGACCGCTCAACCTAATTGAATGCTAAGTAATCTTAAGTACATACTGTATACACCGGTGCATAGGGACACAGAGAACCTATAATGCATAAAGTGTGAGGTGAGAAACCTTACACCAGATCCCTCTCACAACTGCACTCAAGGCGTAGAACATGTATATTAAGACTTAATAAGCATAGGATAATCATCTTTGAAGTCAGCTTATCGCATATTTTCTATAGGATGGACTAATTAATAATTATTTTAATAACACCATGAGATATCCCATACATTGGGAAAGGTTGAAACTACTTTGTCTATGATAAATATAATTAAGTCCATATATATATATATATATATATATATATATATATATATACAATGGTCGACAAATCACCCAAAAATCTACTCGCCGAATAAAAAAATCTACTCGCCACCTAGTCCCGCCCCCAACCCCGCCCCCAACCCCGCCCCCAACCCCTCCCTGGTCCCGCCCCAGCCCCGCCCCCAACTCCTCCCTGGTCCCGCCCCCCACCCCGCCCTAGTCCCGCCCCCAGGCCCGCTTTAAAAAAAAAAAATTCCTAGTAAGAACAACATTCGTTTTTGACATAAGTTTATTTATTGTATTACATTATACTACAATTAGTCCTAGTTACGCGTGTGTGTAAATGTCGGATTTACAAAAAAAGCCAGATGTGAATGACTAATTTCCTGCACCCTTTATCCAGTGTCTGGATGCCCCCACTTCACAATATCTAAAGCAGCAATCCCGTCCAGGTACCTCATTCCCGCAATGTTATAAGTTGGAGGGGATGTGTTCCCTACCTGTCTTCTGGGTTAGGGGGGATTCCGATGTCTCCCGTCTGAAGCTTGAGAGTCAAATCTGGAAGAAAGCAGTATAGGTTATTTTGGTGTAGTATAGGACAGTTAAGATATATAGGGTAAATAAGATATCCAGATACAGAGAGGGGAGAGAGAGAGAGAGGGGAGAGAGAGAGAGGGGGGGAGAGAGAGAGAGAGGGGGGAGAGAGAGAGAGGGGAGAGAGAGAGAGGGGGGGGAGAGAAAGAGAGAGAGAGAGAGAGAGAGAGAGAGGGGGGGGGATAGAGGGGGGGGAGAGAGAGGGGAGAGAGAGAGAGAGAGGAGAGAGAGACAGAGACAGAAAGGGGGAGAGGCAGAGACAGAGAGAGGGGAGAGAGAAAGAGAGAGGGGGGAGACAGGGGAGAGAAAGAGAGAGGGGAGAGAAAGAGAGACCAGAGAGAGGGGAGATGGGGGAGACCAGAGAGAGGGGAGACGGGGGAGACCAAAGAGAGGGGAGATGGGGAGACCAGAGAGAGGGGAGATGGGGGAGACCAGAGAGAGGGGAGACGGGGGAGACCAGAGAGAGGGGAGATGGGGGAGACCAGAGAGAGGGGAGACGGCGTGACTGACTGGGGTGGTGACTGACTGGGGGGGAGGGGGGTGACTGACTGATTGGGGGGGGGGTGACTACCTGACTGGGGGGGGGGTGACTGACTGACTGGGGGCAGGTGACTGACTGACTGCGGGGTTGACTGACTGGGGGGGTGACTGACTGACTGGGGGGTGACTGACTGACTGGGGGGGGGTGACTGACTGACTGGGGGGGGTCACTGACTGACTGGGGGGGTGACTGACTGGGTGACTGACTGGGGCAGGGGTGACTGACTGACTGGGGGAGGGTGACTGACTGGGCTACTGGTTGGGGAGGGGGTGACTGATTGGGGGGGTACCTCTGATGTCACACACATACTCCCATACACACATACACTCTCCCATATATACACACATACACATTCTCCCATATACACACACACACATTCTCCCATATATATATACACACACACACACACACACACACACACACACACACACACACACACACACACACACACACACACACACACACACACACACACACACACACACACACACACACACACACACACACACACACACACACACACACATTCTCCCATATATACACACACATTCTCCCATATATACACACACATTCTCCCATATATACACACACATTCTCCCATATATACACACACATACATTCTGATTGAGGTGGGGGGGGGGGGCGGATGGCCTGGTTTGGGGAGGGGAGATGAATGGCCCGATTGGGGGGGGGGGGGCGGATGGCCCGATGGGGGAGGGGAGATGGATGGCCAGATTGGGGGTGGGGTGGCGAATGGCCCGATGGGAGGGGGGGTGACAGATGGCCCTGCAGGGGCCTGTGGCAGACAGAGGCGCGGAAGGGGCTGGCTGGCTGAAGGGGGAGGAGTGAAAGCGCTGATGAGAGGAGGGAAAGTATTGCTGAGAGGCGGGGGAGGAGGGAAGGCACTGCTCAGAGAGCCGGAGGCGGGGTAACCGTCCAATCAACTTTGCTGAATTTGGCTGAATCTGAGCAGACAATATATCCCTATACACTTCAGAATTCATCCGATTGCTTCTGTCTTCTGTCACATCATCAATAAACACTAGTGACCCAGTGCCATTGTAAGCCATGCATGCCCATGCCATCACACTGCCTTCAACGTGTTTTACAGATGATGTGGTATGCTTCGGATCATGAGCCGTTTCAAACCTTCTCCATACTTTTTTATCCCATCATTCTGGTACAGGTTGATTTTAGTTTCATCAGTCCAAAGAATGTTGTTCCAGAACTGGGCTAGCTTTTTTAGATATTGTTTGGCAAAGTCTAATCTGGCCTTTCTATTCTTGAGGCTTATGAAAGGTTTGCACCTTGTGGTGAACCATCTGTATTTGCTCTTGTGAAGTCTTCTCTTTATGGTAGACTTGGCTAATGATATGCCTACCTCCTGGAGAGTGTTCTTCACTTGGCTGGATGTTGTGAAGGGGTTTTTCTTTACCATTGAAAGGATCCTACGATCATCCACCACTGTTGTCTTTCGTGGACGTCCAGGCCTTTTTGTGTTGCAGAGCTCACCAGTGCTTTCTTTTTTTCTCAGAATGTACCAAACTGTAGATTTGGCCACTCCTAATGTTCCTGCTATCTCTCTGATGGATTTTCTTTTTTTTTGCATCCTAAGGAAGCCCTGTTTCACTTGCATTGAGAGCTCCTTTGACTGCATGTTGTGGGTTCACAGCAACAGCTTCCAAATGCGAAAGTGTATAGAGATATATTGTCTGCTCAGATTCAGCCAAATTCAGCAAAGTTGTTTGGACGGCGCTTCACTTTACAGATGGACAATGACCCAAAACATACTGCGAAAGCAACCCAGGAGTTTTTAAGGCAAAGAAGTGTAATATTCTGCAATGGCCGAGTCAATCACCTGATGTCAACCCGGTCGAGCATGCATTTCACTTGCTGAAGACAAAACTTAAGGCAGAAAGACTCACAAGCAAACAACAACTAAAGACAGCTTCAGTAAAGGCCTGGCAAAGCATCACAAACGAGGAAACCCAGCGTTTGGTGATGTCCATGCGTTCCAGAATTCAAGCAGTCATTGCCTGCAAAGGATTCTCGACAAAGTATTAAAAATGAACATTTTATTTATGATTGTGTTAATTTGTCCAATTACATTTGAGCCCCTGAAATAAGGGGACTGTGTATGAAAATGGTTGCAATTCCTAAACGGTTCATATGATATTTTTGTTCAACCCCTTGAATTAAAGCTGAAAGTTTGCACTTCTATTGCATCTCGGTTGTTTCATTTCAAATCCATTGTGGTGGTGTTCAGAGCAAAATTATGAAAATTGTATCACTAAGAGCCGATTGTATGGGATACAGCCAGGGCCGGTGAAAGGGTATTTGACACCCTAGGGAAACCTTCAGATTTGCGCCCACCCCCCTCTCTCCCCCTCCCTATTCTCTCTCTCTCTCCCCCTTCTCATTCTCTCTCTCTCCTCCCCATTCTCTATCTCTATCCCCCTCTCCATTCTCTCTCTCCCCTTACCCATTCTCTTTCCCCTTCCTCCCATTCTCTCTCCCCTTACTCCTATTCTCAGGCAATCACTGGGGCAAAGGCAGAGATCAAGCAGGGTTAGCTCAAGCAGGAACAGGTACTGAGTACTGTAGAGTAGTCATAGTCGTGATTCAGGCAGAGGCCACGGCAGGCAGCAAGGTGCAAATCAGGATACAGGCTGGGGTCAAGGCAGGCGGCACAAGAGAGATGGTTGGGGTCACAGGGTGGGGTCCGAATCAGGGAAGCAAAAGGATGGGCCTCTGGAAACAGGGATGGCCTCATGAAACAGGGAAGCCAAAGCAACAGGGAAAGCCTTGGGAAACAGAGAAGGCCTCAGGGGAAAACAGACGTGCTTGTGACAAGCACAGGTCACAAAGGATATGCTCAGCCCCTTCCTGGGGGAAGAGGCTGTCACGGTAGACTAGGTCTTTTAACACCATTTATTTTTAAGGGATCAATCACATGGCAAAACAAGGCAGTGAAATAAAATGAGGGTTATTTTGAATACACACAGAAATACAAAATACAAAAATATACACACTTACGGGGGTCTGGGGAATGAGCTCTACCTTTCCTAGGTGCAGGTACCCACTTCAAATGGGTTTACCCTGTCCGCTTCTCTGCTTCAGGATATCAGAGTGCTGCACACAGCAGCCACTCTGACATGTGCCTCCAGCTGGTCATAGTCCAACTCCACACTCCTTCCCAGAGTGTCTCTCAGATGGTCTCCGCACTCCTTCCCAGAAATGGACTGTTCAGCAGTGTTTCTTATATACCCCTTGGTGGCTATCCTTTAACATTGAGTAAGGCAGCCAGCCAAGAGAAACAGTGCCTGGGCTCAGACATGATAACTGATTCATTTAACTAATCCCCTACCTTTGTTCTGATCTATTTCTATGGAGAGCTTCAACTGAGTGAATTACTTAGTTTTTCTCCATAGAAATGACAGTAACAGTGGAATGTCTAATTTACTTTCTTGCATGTTAATTCCATCACCACACAATACCAGGTATCTAATCTTGGAGGAATTGCTAACACAGGCATAACTACAGACATAAGGTAATTATGTAAAAGACAGGACTTAGAATTACAGCTAGCCCAAATCACATCACAGAACAATGTTGATTCACTGGGGGATTGCATTTACAGGGAATAACGAATTCAGGATTTGAAATACAGTCCCTTTTCTCCCCCAGATATTAAATTACATTTGGCTGAAATAAGCCTTACATAGCTGACCAAGTTACATGGATTTGGGAGTAAATAGCTGGTAGTTCCCTTTATTAGGTCCCCCATTTACCCCTACTGTCACACTTCCCCCCCTCAGGATGAAGGCTCCAGGACAGTCACCATCTCAGGTGGCTTTCTGAGCCTGATAGGAATTGAGGTTCTTAAGGTAGGACAAAGTGTTTCTGGCTGATACAGTCCATCAGCCTGCTGGGGGTTCTTACCCTCTGCATGTTCCTCTGTGGGTGGGGGCTCCAATGGTAAAGGGTTGAGGATCGGTGGGGTGGGCTCATAAGCAGGGGAGCACAAACCACCTTGTTGGTCATCGGTGCCAACTGCACCTTTGCCTGGGCTACTGCCCAATTGTGGCTCTCTGTGACTCGGGTCACAAGAGCACCCACCTTAGGTACGTATACTGGTCTCCCTGTCCATGGGTACCAGTGCCCTGGCCAGACCCTAACAGGCTGCCCATGAGTACCTTGTTGCAGGGGACCCCCCAGGCTGATTGCCTGCCAATTATCGGAGATCCC
Organism: Ascaphus truei; assembly: GCF_040206685.1. Classification (NCBI taxonomy): domain Eukaryota; kingdom Metazoa; phylum Chordata; class Amphibia; order Anura; family Ascaphidae; genus Ascaphus; species Ascaphus truei. The sequence continues at coordinate 2,024,409 of NC_134492.1, forward strand.
TGGACAAAAAGACAAATCTTTTAAAAATGCTGGCTGTATCTTTGGCTGAAGCTGCTGCACTTCTGCTGTCTGCTCCTCCTGGGTATACGGCCTCTCACAGGACATCCATCCTGTAGCTGGGGTGCGTTGCCCCAGACTGGGGTTACTGGACTCCTTAGGAACTGCTGGATATGTTGGTCCCAAATGCATGGGGACGGCGAGATCCTAAATAGGCAAGGGTAACAAAGGCTCCCCTACCTGGGCAAGTGCCCTGCTTGCATTTCTGGTGGTGGCTGCTATCAGAGCAGCATCCTCCGCAAACGAGAAGATGTGTGCCCCAGGTCGTTACTGAGAATCAATTCCCAACCCAGGCAAAACACCCACAACCCTTATACTTGTACCTTGACTGGCACCCCAGTCATGCCCTGTATGGCATGATTATCTGCATCCATATGCGTGGGGGGTCAGAACCTCTGGTTTGACCATGGCAGGTCTCACCAGAGTGACAGTGGCACCGGAGTCAATAAGGCCAGCTGCCTGGCGATCTCCAATAGTCACTGGTCGCAAATGTTTGTACCTTACATCGTGGGATTGCAACCCAACAATTGAAATCCGATGCCCCTCTGCTGTGCCATGCGTTGAAGGGGTATAAATCGTCATCTGAGTCCACTGCTAGACTTGCTGGACGGCTTCACGCTGCTCCGCTGTAAGTGCCAGTCCCACATAGGCGACGAGTTGGCAGTCGGAGTGCATTGCCCCTGGGCATTACCGGACTGATCCCAGTCCGGACAGTCTAGTCTGATGTGCCCAGTTCTATTACATTGATAGCACCACTTCTCATGCACAAAGCCTGCTGTCTCCTCAGCGGGAGGCTTGGGCCTCCAAGTTGGGACAACGTTAGAAGTGGCTACTGGCTTACCTGCCCGATTGGCAGGAGTCACTGTCAGTGGTGCCACACATGCGTCCTATGCTGGGATCGGGTGGTTACAAACTCATCTGCCAGGGTGGCGGCTTTCTCGCAGTTAGCTGGCATGCGGTCAATAACCCACTCCTGGACTTCTGGCAAGCATCTGTGGTAGAACTGATCGCGGAGCATCAGGTCGAGCAGTTCCGGGTAGGTACGGGCATTGCACCCCTCTACCCCATGAACCCAGTGAACAATCCGGGCCATATAGTCCACATTAGTGTCCTGGGCAGCATTTTCCTCTGACTGGAACCGCTCCTGACAGGTCTCAGGAGTAATTCGGTACCGCCATAGCAGGACCGTCTTCATGTACTCATAATCCTCACTGGCATCCGAATTGATTGCCTCGTATTTATTTATTTATTTATTTATAAAACATTTTACCAGGAAGTAATACATTGAGAGTTATCTCTCGTTTTCAAGTATGTCCTGGGCACAGAGTAAAACAAATAATACATGGTTACAAATACAGTTACATAAATGAACAGGGTATACATTATATACAAGACATTGCATGCACAGTTAAAGAAAATATATATTATGGGCGTTTGAAACAGTTACAAACCAGATTAAAATGTGAGACAGCCTTAGATTTGAAAGAACTTAAACTGGTGGTGGATGTGAGAGTCTTTGGTAGGTTGTTCCAGTTTTGGGGTGCACGGTAGGAGAAGGAGGAACGTCCGGATACTTTGTTGAGCCTTGGGACCATGAACAGTCTTTTGGAGTCTGATCTCAGGTGATAAGTGCTGCATGTGGTAGGGGTGAGGAGCTTGTTCAGGTAGCTGGGTAGCTTGCCCATGAAGAATTTAAAGGCAAGACAGGAAAGGTGAACTTTGCGCCTAGACTCTAGTTCTTTGAGCATATCGCAGTGATGTGTGTTGTACTGTAGTTGCATTGGAGAACAAAACGACAAATTGAATTGTAGAGGGTGTCAAGTTTGCTAAGGTGGGTTTGAGGTGCCGAGCCGTATACTATGTCTCCATAGTCAATAATTGGCATTAGCATCTGCTGTGCAATACGCTTTCTGACCAGGAGACTTAGGGAGGATTTGTTCCTGTAAAGTGCCCCTAGTTTGTCATAGGTCTTGGTTGTCAGGATATCAATGTGCATCCCGAATGTTAAGTGGGAGTCAAACCATAAGCCCAGTTTGACAGGGTGAAGTCAACCCCTATCAATTATGCCTGGGAAACATATGTCTGAGTGCTTCATCCAGCACTCATAAGGGTTAACTCAGGTGGAAGTTAGGTAGTCAGGAAGTAAGCTGACACCTGAGAGCCAGGAAGGTAGATAAGGATCTTGTTACCAGCAGTAGCTGCCAGTCTCAGATGAGAGCACATGGATATATGTGCTGCTAGCCAGAAGGATACAGCACACTACTTACTGCAGCCAAAGTAAGATTTCTTTCATTTGTTTGCATGATTGCTTAAAAAGACTCTTACGGTTTGGGTATGGTTTAGCCAGCCAGCCTGCTAGCTAGGACTGCTGTGTTCGTCAGTTTTCTCCCAACGTGGAGCAGGATTTATTTGCTTAAAGGGACAGTGTACCCGCATGTTATGTTGCTGTGGAGAAATAAAGCCACTGAACGTTTCATTTATCCTGAAACTACACATGTGGACTGTTCCCTGACCTCGGCTACAGGCCGTCCTGCCACACCCAGGTATTTAAAACTAGTGACAGGTGTTAGGGTGGTGTTAGCGTTTGTTCTAATCAGGAGCTCGGTCACTGGAAGCTTTAAAAATTTAGTCTTGGTCCCGAATACCATTGTTACAGTCTTGTCAGTGTTTAAAAACAGTTTGTTTTGGGAAATCCAGTTTTCGAGTCTCAAAACTCTGGCAGTTTTCCAGGTCTTAGGGATTTGGCCTGCAGACAGGATAGAGTTGAATATGGACGCAATTGGTTTGGCAATGGCTGGGGCACCAAGTCGTAGGAACCTAGATTGTAGTAAGTCAGGTCCACATTGGCTGCTTAGTTTTAGTTTGAGGAGCGCTTGTATAATCTCCTCTTCAGATACTGGGCCAAATTGAAAATTGTGGGCAGTGTTGGGAGGGGGTGAGACTATAGGGGTACTCCCAGGATGAGATTCAGGTTTGTGGTTTGGGCTGCGTTTTGCTAATAAGTTAGTGGCGCACCCCACAAAGTAATCATTGAATGCATTTGCAATGTCAGTGGGGTCTGTCAGAGTAATATCCCCCTTAGTGATATTACTTGGTTGTTGATGGTTAGGGGGCTGGAATATATTGTTGATAACCTTCCAGAAGTTAGCTGGGTTTGTTGTATTTTGGTAGAGATTGTCAGAGTAATATTGTGCTTTTGCATGCTTTGTTTGCCTTGTGTACATGTTCTGCATGCATCTGTAGTGATTGAGATCCTTGGTAGTGCCAGTTACTTTGTAGCTTTTCCACAAGGTATCCCTGAGCTGGTAGAGTGCAATAAGGTCAGTTGTAACCCATGGAAGGTGGGCCCCCCGTACCCTTATTTTGCATAGTGGAGCATCGCAGAGTTTTAAGAACTCTGATTGGAAATAGTCAAGCGCAGAATCAGGGTCGGGAATTAAATCGATTCTGTGCCATGGGCAGTTGGTAAGGTCATCCAGAAACTGTTGTGGGTTAAAGTTTTTAAATGTTCTAGTGAGGAGAACTTTAGGGCTTGATTGGGGCGTTTTAATTTTCCTTACACTGTACACTATTGCATGGTCACTGAAAATGTCAGGAAGGATGTGAGAGGATTGGATTCTGCTGGGGTTGAGGAGAGAATCAAGTCTAGCAAGGAATGGTTATGCGATTTCAGGTTTATCCGTGTGGGTTGGGAAATGAGTTGCGATAGGTTAAGTGACTTCAGTTGTATCTGGATTTTGTGGATTTTAGGGTCAAGCCAATTGAAGTTGAAATCTCCCAGAACTAGCACCTCACTCTTCTCATTCAGAGAGGAAATGGAGCCAAGAAATTGGGTGATATCAGTCAGGAATTGTAGAGGGGCTTTAGGGGGGCGGTAGATGCCAGCAAGCAAGATTGGCTTAGAAAAGGGGAGGCAGATTTTGCCAACTAGAATTTCAAAAGAGGGTGGGCTTGGGGGGCAATTTAACCGTGTAAATTGTAAGGTGTCTGCAATATAAAATAACACCCCTCCTCCTCTCTTTGACTTTTCTCTCCTAAAAATGAAGTATCCCTGAATGGCGATATTTGCATCAGGGGTTTTAGGGGTTAGCCATGTTTCTGTAAGAATGATGGCTTTGGGTTTATGCATAAGGCACCATGCCCTTAGTTCGTCCAGTTTGGGCAGCAGGGTCTGGATATTTATATGGGCGACAGATAGCCCTTTTTGGAATTTAAAGGTGGGATTCTCAGGGGCATGGGACAGAGCTGAAATGGGAGGACCTGGGTAAGGTTCAATATCACCTGCTAAAGAGAGTAACAGTACAAGTACTGTAGGAATTTGGGTAGTTGTTTGTAGGTAGTAAATTTGTGGTGTTTGCTATTAGAGTGAGCAGTGGTTGGTGTGCTGCTTTTTAGAGTTCTCCACCAACATTCAGTAGATAGTGCAAGGCTTTTGAGTAGTCCAGGGTGTATGGTGATGTTGGGTGTGGGCCAGGATGGAGGAGTTTGTAGTTTATAGAGGGAGTAACATCTCCATGAGGCCAGGAGAAAGAAAAAAGTTAAAATACATAGCAGGTTCATGATGCCAGAGGTAGGCAGTGCTGCAAGGAGCTGTTGTGAACAAAGTGAGTGTGTGCAGACTAAACAGCATGGGTGTGCCTGTTCCTTGTCAAATGTTTTGGTGCATTGCAATGCTAGAGTCAGTTCAGGGTTTCAGTGTATTGTGCACTCAGTTTTGGGAGAGGCTGCAGTGAAATAAGTTGTAAAGGGGTGGGGGGTTAAAATATGCAGGTTAGCAAGCATGGGATTATAGTGTGATCTGAGTAGCTTACCGTTTGTTGTCGTGAGTAAAAGAGTTTGCAGAAAGATGCAGTCACCAGTCACCTCTAGTCAAACTATAGTCTAACTATAACTTCTCACTTAAAAAGCTCACTTTAAATGGCTCACTATATCATGGCAATGCAGTTCCTGCAAATGCAGGGAGGGTCTTAGTTATATACAAATAAACAATACAGACCGGCGCCTTAAAAGTCCAAATGTAGGAATATGGAAACAAAGGTAGTGTCCAAAGAGTAGCTGCAGTGTCCAAATGGAGGATGTTCAAATCTTTAGACTGCAGGCTCCACAACAGCATACATGAAATATAATGCAAGGGAGACAAAAGAACAAATCATAGTGCAACAAGGTATATACAAAACATATAACACATAGACAAAACAGACAAACCACAAAAACAGATAGGCTAACAAATAATTAAAGAGTATTTAATATAACACATTAAAAAGGAGTGAACCAATACAGAGCTGATGTTGGATCCGGTGTGTAAAAATCGGAATCCTACTTACAGGACTACCAAAAGGTACAAGCAGGGATAATCAGTGTCTGTGCTCCGGCTGCAGCTGTTGGTAGACACGCGGCGATCGGGGGAGATTGCAAACACTACCTTGGCTCTGCACTAAGATGTGCCTCGCTGGGTTGTGCTTCTCCTGATGCCGCCCGTCACTCCGGAACCAGAAACACGTCGCTGAGGGCGGGACAATTCTCCGAAATCCCTTCTCCTGTTTCTGTACTCTGCTGTACTCCTGCGTTGATCAGCTCTCTGTTGTTCACTAAAAACTCTCCACACTCACTTGCCCAACGCGTTTCGTGCGCATGCGCACTTCTTCAGGGGATCGTTATATACAGCTAATGCAGTCACATGACCCTCCCCCTCCCCAATAAATCAGCTTATTCCAGTTGGTCAATTAGCAGCAGAGTTAAGAGGAAAAAAAAAAACACCTTTTGCTATTTAAACATACTAACTTCTATCAATGCTAGAGGCCAGACTCAATCTTTTACACAGGTCTTGCACATCAGGAACATACTTTAAATGGCTCACTATATCATGGCGTATGCCTCCTGTGCCCGGCCGGTCAGCTGGGGGGACAGGAACTTGATCCACTCGGCTGGTTGGAGGGAGTACCACCGGCACTGCTTCTCAAAGCCCCAGAGGTACCCATCGATATCCGTGACCCCATCAATAAATTTCCTAAAACTCTGAGGGATCTAGGGGGGCGGGACTGAGTATAGTCCCAAGGGATGCTAGCCATGGGTGATGCGTGCAACAGTGTGCAACCACTGTATCAACTCCACTGGAGTTGCCCCCGGCCCCAAAGCTGCCATCAAAGCCACAATATCCTTTGGTAAATGGACTGGGGTCCCCGAGCACATGCGTACCCCCGGAGCCACCGGGGTGACCTTGACCTGTGCACCTGGCTCCATTCCTCCTCTGTCTGCAAAGGCAACAGCTCCTGCTAGATTAGCACTGGCAAGGGCATCTTCATGTTCCTCCAGTATGGCTATCAGCTCAGCTCTGCTGCGGCCCTCGGTTTGCAGACTGAAGGTCTCACACATGGCAGCGATTGCTTCTTGACTCCAGGAACGATACCTTCCTGATCTGGAAGTCATCTTTGACTAGTGGCACTAAACTTAAGTAACACTTACAGAGTGTGATTCCTGATTTTGTGAAAACGTGTTTTCCGACACGACTTGTTTTGAGAGCTTGCAATCTCCACGCTCACTTTGTCCTATAATTCCCTGCAGGAAGCTATAGTGCAAAGTCCCATGATAGTGAAAAAAAAGCCTGTCATGGTAGACCAGGTCTTTATTGATTTTTGGTATGTTTCCCCCCCCCCCCCCCTCTTTTAACTGAGTGCTGCTAATTGAGCAACTTGTAACAGGCTGATTTATTGGGGAGGGGGAGGGTCATGTGACTGCTTTAGATGTATACGTAACACCACCCCCTGCATTGGCATTTAAAGCGATCCTTTTAAGTGAGAATATATAGTTAGACTATAGTTTGACTAGAGGTGACTGGGGACTGGATCTACCGCAAACTCTTCTACACATGGCAACAAATGGTGAGCTACTCTGACCACACTATGATCCCATGCTTGTTAGCCTGTACAATTTAACCACCACCCCTTTACAACTTACTTCACTGCAGCCTCTCCCAACACTGACTGCACACAACTCCCCCCCCCCCCGCAACCCTTACCCACTCAGACCACTGCAAACCCTGAATAGACGCTAGCATTGCAATGCATCAAAACATTTGACAAGGAAAAGGCACACCCCTGCTGTTTAGTCTGCACATACACTTGGCTCACAAAAGCTCCATACAGCAGTACCTACCACTGGCATAGTTAACCTGGTATATACCTCAACTTTGTTCTTTCTCATGGCTTCATGGAAATGTTACTCCTTCAATCTACTATAAACTCATCCCTACTGGCCCACACCCAATATCACCATACTCACTGGACTACTCAAAAGCATTGCACTATCTTCTGAATGTTGGTGGAGAACTCTAAAAAAACAGCACACCAACCACCGCTCACTCTAATGGCAAACACCACAAATTAACAACTTGCAAACAACTAATCAAATTTGTACTCATACTATTACTCTCTTTAGCAGGTGATATTGAACTTAACCTTGGCCCCCCCATTTCATCTCTGTCCCATACCCCTTAGAATTCCACCTTTAAATTCCAAAAGGTCTATCTAAACATCCGGAGCCTGCTGCCTAAACTGGATGAACTAAGGGCATGGTGCCTTATCTATAAACCCAAAGCCATCGTTCTCACAGAAACATGGCTAACCCCTAAAACTCCCGATGCAAATATCGCCATTCAGGGATACTCCATTTCTAGGAAAGATAGGTCAAAGAGAGGAGGAGGGGTGTTATTTATATTGCAGACACCTTACAATTACACTGTTATATTGCCCCCCAAGCCCACACTCTTTTGAAATCCTAGTTGGTAAAATCTGCCTCCCCTTTTCTAAGCCTATCTTGGTTGCTGGCCCCCCTAAAGCGCCTCTACAGTCCCTGACTGATATCACCCAGTTTCTTAGCTCCATTTCCTCTCTGAATGAGAAGAGTGAGCTGCTAGTTCTTGGGGATTTCAACTTCAATTGTCTTGACCCTAAAAACCACAAAATCCAGATACAACTCAAGTCACTTAACGTAACGCAACTCATTTCCCAACACACACGGACAAACCTCAAATCACACAACCACTCCTTGCTAGACTGGATTCTCTCCTCAAATCCCAGCAGAATCCAATCATCTGGCATCCTTCCTGACATTTTCAGTGACCATGCAATAGTGTACTGTGTAAGGAAAATTAAACCACCCCAATCAAGCCCTAAAGTTCTCCTCACTAGAACATTTAGAAATTTTAACCCACAGCAGTTTCTGGCTGACCTTACCAACTGTCCTTGGCACAGAATCGATTTAATTCCTGACCCTGATTTGCGCTTGACTATTTCCGAGCCGAGTTCTTAAAACTCTGTGATACCCATGCTCCACTACGCAGAATAAGGGTACGGGGCTCCTTCCATGGGTTACAACTGACCTTATAGCACTCTACCAGTTCAGGGATGCCTTGTGGAAAAGCTATAAAGTAACTGGCACTACCAAGGATCTCAAACACTACAGATGCCTGCGGAACATGTGCACTAGGCAAACAAGGCATGTAAAAGTACAATATTACTCTGACAATCACCTCCAGAATACATCAAACCCAACTAACTTCTGGAAGGTTATCAACAATATATTCCAACCTTCTAACCATCAACAACCAAGTAATATCACTAAGTGGGATATTACTCTAACAAACCCCACTGACATTGCAAATGCATTCAATGATTACTTTGTGGGGAGTGCTACTAACTTATTAGCGAAACGCAACCCAAACCAAAAACATGAATCTCATCCTGGGAGTCGCGCATATAGCCCCACCCTCTCCCAACACTGCCAACAATTTTCAATTTGGCCCAGTATCTGAAGAGGAGATTACACATGCGCTCCTCAAATTACAACTAAGCAGCCAATGTGGGCCTACTTACTAAAATCTAAGTTCCTAAGACTTGATGCCCCAGCCATTGCCAAACCAATTGCTTCCATAGTCAACTCTATCCTGTCTGCAGGCCATATCCCTAAGATCTGGAAAACTGCCAGAGTTGTCCCAATCTTCAAAAGTGGGGACAAAAACACTGTCTCAAACTACAGGCCAATCTCTCTTCTCTTTATAGTGAAGTTGATGGATAGTATCAAAGAGATACAATCCACACAAAGAATCCCTTTGATGGGTGAGCCACAGACCAGAATAAATATATATAGTTAATTCTTGAGATGGTCCATACAAACTGCGAACAATGGTTCAAATTAAAATGTGTAAATGTTTTTTTTTTTTTTACAGGTTTTAACATTGGATCTGTAATTTTTTTTTTGGGGGGGGGACATTGACTGATAATGTATTAATCTGTACCACTTTAGGGTACAGATCAATACATTATTAGGACAATATTTTGGGTGCATTTCTAGCTTTGTATTGATGGTGATTTTTGCGATGTCACTTTAATATGTGGATGTCATTCTTTGGTATTTTGCTGCTTTTTTTAAATAAAATGTTTGCAATTGATTGTTGATTTTAATTAATCTCTTGTGTTGACTAATGCGTTTAATGGTTGTGTTTCAAATATTTTTAAATAATTAATTTCTTGGTAGGTTAATGTTTCTATTAATTAATTGCTGTTGTATTATTTAATTGTTTTGATTGGTTACTGTTTGAAATAATTCTGAGTTGCTTTATTAATTTAGTGCTTTGATTGGTTAATGTTTTAATTCATTCATTGTTGATCTGGTTATTGTCCTTGATAAAGGTGGAATTTTTTCACCTCCTAGGGTTATGTTTTGTATCTGTGCTGAATAAATAGAATTTTATTTTTACACCACCTGACTCCCTGGCAGTGCGCTGTTTTTCTTTTTTTTTCTACCCTTGATCTGGTTATTGCTTGTATTAATTGGATTAGCTGGCTAGTGTTTTTATTTAGTGAATTGTGTTTTTTTGGAGTTTTATGTTTTATTATTGTGTGTTTTGTACATGAATGTATTTTGACTAGAGTGCCCATTTTGTGCTTTAGAGGCTTATCATGCCCATATTATTATATGGGTATGATGTACCACTATACTACTCAATGGGTACAAGGTGGGTATACTGGGTCCGGGGTGGGTGCTTAGGCCTCGTGGGTGGGCAGCGGGGCAGGATGGGTTAACCTCTTAATTACTATAGCGGTTATTAACCGCTAAGGTGATTAAGGGGTTAGGGGCCATTAGAATGTAATTATGTATGTATGCTGTCTGCCAACGGAGAACAGGACCTGCTGTATCGTGAGCGGCCAGCGTATTGCTGTGGTAAGTAAAACTGTATTTATTTACTTTATTTATGCTGGCTAATGTTGTGTTTAATAATGGGCAAATAATCTATTATCCATATCTGGATAATAGTTATTTTGCCCATTACTGTACTGTATGTGTTTGGGCGGGGGGGGGGGGGATTGATTGAAATGTAGGCCCATGTTTTATGTTTTTACATACAGGGTTGGTACCTTAGGTCTGCGGGGACCTGTGGAGACCACCTGAGGACCCCCGGATGCCCACGGGTACCACCAGCGGCCCAGCAGGGACCACCCGAGGGCCCCAGACCCCCGTGTGGACCAACCGAGGGCCCTCAGACACCTTTGGGGCTGACACGGGGACCCCCAGATTCTCGTGGGCTCACTCGTAGACCCCATTTGGGGCCCATGGTGACTCGCGGGGACAACCTGGAGGCCCACGGTGCCTAGCGCAGACCACCCGGAGATCCCCAGACCCTTTGGGCACCCCCATCTGGTGCACTGTGGGGCCTGCGGACACCCATAGGGCCCACCGGGGATTACCGAAGGTCTGGGGTATGAATCCTGTATGTTAAAAAATACATCATGGTTTTACATTATGGGGGGCATGGGGGGGTGTATTGGTGTTTATTAAATAGTGTAATGTTTATTGGGGCCTATGTGGTGGGTAGTGGGGCTGTAGTGTGTTTTTTTTTGTATTGTGGGTAGCGGGGGTGGGTGAAGGGGGTATTAGCCCCAAGGATGGGTGTTTAGGCCTTGCGGGTGGGTAGCAGGAGGGTTAACCCCTTCATTACCGTAGCGTTATTAATTGCTAAGGTAATGAAGGGGTTAAGTCCACCCGCAAACCCCCCCGCAAGGCCTAAACAGCCACTTAGGGCCAAATCCCCCCTTCACCCACCCCCGCTACCCACAATAAGCCTGGCACGGGTGGTTAACCCGTCATTACTTTAGCGGTTAGCCGCTAAGGTAATGAAGTGGCTGTAAATGCATTTTTCCTACATCGGATGCATGCCGGGAGTCTCCGGTGCTGGTATTAATGGGTTTCAGCTCAGGAGACCCCAGCATTAATCCGATGCAGGAAAAGGGCCTGATATTTTCTAAGTCCCGTATCGCCGCTCAGCCTCAGCTTCTTGCCAACTTTTTGTGGCGGGCCGATTTTGAGAAATATTTTCCAGTGTAGAGCGGCGATCAGCGGCGAGATGCTGATCGGAGCTACTAGAATACAGAGAGTTTGAAAAGCTGGCAACGAGCGGCGAGATAGGGCTTATCACCAAGCGAGCAGCGGATTTTTTTTAGCGCCAAAAAAAAGCCAGAGATTTGCTTATCTCGCCAGCTTAACGGGTTTAGCAGTAGGCATATTTGCCAAAAAACTGGCGAGATAGGCCTTATCGCCGTTTACTGCATGAGGCCCTACATTTTTAAAGCTTCCAGTGACTAAGCTCCAGATCAGAACCAACGCTATCACCACCCTAACTCCTGTTACTTGTTTTAAATACCTGGGCATATGGTTTGACTCCCACTTAACATTCGGGATGCACATTGATACCCTGACATCCAAACCTATGCCAAACTAGGTGTACTTTATAGAAACAAATTCTCCCTAAGTCTGCTGGTCAGAAAGCGTATCGCACAGCAGATGCTAATGCCAATTATCGACTATTGAGACATAGTATATGGCTGGGCACCCCAAACCCACCTTAGCAAACTTGACGTTTTGTTCTCCAATGCAACTACAACACACATCACTGCGAAATGCTCAAAGAACTAGATTGGTCATCACTAGAGTCTAGGCGCAAAGTTCACCTTTCCTGTCTTGCCTTCGAATTCTTTATGGACAAGCTACCCATCTATCTGAACAAGCTCCTCATCCCTACCACATGCAGCACTTATCATCTGAGATCTAACTCCAAAAGACTGTTCATGGTCCCAAGGCTCAACAAGGCTCAACAAAGTATCCGGCTGCTCCTCCACTTACCGTGCACCCCAAAACTCTCACATCCTCCACCAGTTTACGTTCTTTCAAAACTAAGTCTGTCTGACATTTTAATCTGGTCTGTAACTTTTACATACACCTTTAATATATATTATCTGTAACTGTGCATGCAATGTCTTGTATATAATGTATACCCTGTTCACTTATGTAACTGTATTTGTAACCATATATTATTTGTCATCTTAACTCTATGCCCAGGACATACTTGAAAACGAGAGGTAACTCTCAATGTATTACTTCCTGGTAAAACATTTTATAAATAAATAAAATAAATATTTAAGTTAAAGACATCAAGCTTTTGATGATTGCTATTTTGGATAAAAATATTAGTATTAGCATTAAGTAGACCAATACACACATGCTACCGAGAGTTCTATTTTAAAGGTACACATTGTTTGTGGCAAAAAAATAAGAAAAAGAGATTTGGCTTTTTGTCTCTTCATTAAGAATGAATTCCGCCCAAGGGTGTACTATGAACATGGCAAATAGGATTATAATAGCAAAATAATATTTTCCACTGGATAACAAGAGCTGATGATTAAATTTAAGTGAGTACTGTGAGCATAAAGCAAATACTGTTCTTTTTACATTTACTGTGAACATTCCTCACTGATACCAAAGATGCTGACTTGCTAATTATTGTATTTGTAGCTTCAAGGAAACTGTACATTTTGCCTAATACTTCAGTGGCCTTATGCAGAGGGGAAAATAAGACACCCAACCTATAATTATTATCTAGTGCAGAAATGACAACAATTATCTACTATTTTAGTAGCAGTACGCGTGGCCTTTTAATTTACATAGGCTTTAGACATTCACACCTTTTCTGGGTATAATACATTGTGCTAAAAAGAAATGTTAAATAAAGTTTGCTTTATGGAAGGAGTTAGTCAGATAGGGATGTGATCACTTTTCTTAGGTCCGTTTCTTATTTTGATGAATTGAATCAACTGTAAGTTCAATTTATTTTTGGTCTGTGTAACTTAGAAATATAATTCTCATGTATTTTCATACTGACTGGACGTGGTTGTGTTGTCTGCCTATATATATCTTGGCTGTGCTGGAAGAATGTTCTAGGTTGTGGGCTTAGAGTTAGATGATGATTAGTGCCACCAGTACATGACGAAATGACACAATCCATAGATTGTGTTATCCTTCAATAGGTGCGTTCCTTTCTGAACCAAAAAAAGAAGCCAGGGAAAGGAGAAATCTTTCTGTGCTGCTAACCTGTCTTGACCAGGTAACTCCTGTGGAGCCCTATGGGGCTTATTCTATATCCACCAAAGAGGCCAATCGGGCTGCTTCAGTGTATATATATATATATATATATATATATATATATATATATATATATATATATATATATATATATATATATATTACGCCCCTAGGTGTTGTAATTAAAGCTTGCCAAGCTAAAGCTGAATGGTATTTTTACTAGAACTAAAACTTTTAACATAATGATTGGCTTGATTTGTAATGACAGAGTTTGCCTATATTTTCATGATTACCTGTCTAACGTATTAAAATAAAAGATTTAAATAAAAAATAAGAAATAAAAAACCATATTAATATCACATCATTGGTTCATATTATGGGGATTTGTAACTCAGTATTGCTTAGAGCAAAATCTCAGGAAAGCAAAACAGTCTTATAGTTTACACCTCACTTTTGCTTAAATAACGTATTTCAAAAGAAAACACACAACACTTTTTCTTCATCAATTAAAATATATTCAGAATGTAGTAAAGTGATAAGCACATTATAATAAGAACTGTGTTTAACAAATGAGTCTGCTATTTTCATTTAGAAAATTAGGCCACCTATATAATAGCAAAAGCGATCTATAAAATCATATTCACCTACTGTAGGTGAATAAAGTAAACCTTAGTCATATACATTGTGTGGTGTATGACTTATTACTGTATATCGTTGTGTGAGGGGTTATCCCGCCCACGCTGGGATCCCTCAGAGGTGGAGGCGCTGCACGCAAGGAGTGAGAGCTCACCCCAGGCTCCCAGAGGCGGAGGCTTAGGCCTCCTGTGAGCAACAGGTACAGCAGAACGCGTAGTTCCCTTGGCATTGGGAAAGGGAGCTATATATATATATATATTACTATGTGTTGGTTTCTTTTTATCCATACTGCACTCAGGCATTTGTCTCTTACCTCATATTGCTGTAAACTCATAAACATCTTTCTCTATTGGCAACTTAATGTAGATCAATAATGCCACAAAGCTTCTTATAATACATAGACATGCTATGACATAGCATATTTGATGTGGGTCTAGCAAGATCAGTATCTTACTTAATTAGATGTATGATGTTTAATTAGTGAAATAAACATGTGATATTACAGCAGTCAATGATTCACAAGATATTTCTGACACCCACATGCAATCATTATGATGGAAAGGTTTGCTACAGCCTGAAAATAAAGACACGTATGATTGTTTAAAAAATAATAATCTACTGATTTATCACTGCTCAAATTGGCCTTTTGCCCATGAATCTAGTAAATGTAATCCTGAAAAACATTACTGATTTTATCACTGCGCTGTATGGAAACAAGCACTAATAAAAAGCCATTTATTTCTGTTTGTTATATTAGAAATAACTAAACACATGTGCTAGGGAAAATGTATCATCTAAAAATGGCAACTAATGAAATAGCTTTTTAAGAGTAACAATCATTACTATAAATATATTTCTATATTTTTAACTATTACATTCTATTAATGTTACAATATTCAAGCATGAAAAATACACAATAATTGTGGTTTGGTACATATATAAACTATGCAAGATAGGTAATATAGATTTTATCATATGTTTAGAAGTGCTAATATTGTTGTATTTGGTCCAAGGTTCAATTCAGTTGCACTGTGCTTTCATAAATGACTGTAAATCACATTGCACCTAGGACAGGATGAACAAAAATGGGTTAAGTCAAAGAATTATCAGTGTTGTCAGTAGTCCCTGCTTCCTTGCTGCCATGTTGGTATACTGCATACTGATGGAGCTGTTCTCTAGATTGTAGCATTGCATTTTATACATGTACACAAATTAAATATCTGACAGATTGCTAATGAGCTCATGTTGGAGTAACTGAATAGTCTGTTATCATTTGTCCATTCACAGTTTCTGCATCGTCCCATCTGTGCATTTAATAGTGTCTCGTATGGAACATGCAGGCTGGGACAGCGCCTCTATTTACACCTTTTGCCATCATAGGCCTCTGGGAAAGGCCTTTCCTAATTAAAGTTTTTAACAAACATATTGCCAGCTTTCTAACACTATTAGCAAGCTGCTTATTGTGATTAAAGGTGCTATTTATCAGAAATTTAAAGGTGCAAGAATATTTGAGTCACTGGGTTCTTTAAAATATGCATTTGTTGTGATGACTGTAGCAACCTAAATGTAATGTTAGCTTAGGTAGTTTTTACTTACACCGAAATGGATGGAATATGCTCATATATATGGCTCTATTCTTTATTCTATTCTTTATTTTGTTATTTTTTTGGGGGGAGGTTTAACAGGTTTTCTCTTTTATGTGTAATAGAAGTTATAACATTTTCCCACATATTCACGCTGCTAAATATGTTAGACCAAATGAACATGAAAATAAAAAGTTTAAGATGTCAAGTATGTTTTTAATTTGAAGAAAGTGTTGATGTAAATTAATATTAACTCTGCTTTTAAAAAATGGTTTGTTACTGTAAATTTCCTTAAAACGGAGTCATGTCACTTGAACTTTGGAATAACTGCAAATATTCTATGTTCACTTAACCATGATCCCCCTCAAATTTTTTTTCTATAATAATATCCAATTGTATTTGTTATAAAATGTATTACGTGCTTTCCATTTATTGCAATTCCAATGTGTGTTGTTACGTTTACACATGGATTTAAAACTCTGAATTCTGGTGCATTCCATAAGGAGTTCTAAAATCTAAACCAGTTAGTAATTTACAGAATCACTGTCTATATTGTCAAAAAGGGCCTTAGTTCTATTGTCACATATGAAAAGTGGGAGAGCCATCATATAACCCCCAAAAAAACAAAAAACAAAAATATATCATTTTACTGCTAGGTAAAAAAAAACAACAGGATTTGGTAATGAAATACATGCAGAATGTACTATTTGTAGTAATATTTGTAATATTTTATGTGCTATTGTTAGGTTTATTTAAACAAAACAAAAATTCTAAAGATCCTCAAGTTCCACCTTGTTCCACTTAACTCAGGTTTGCCCTATTCACAGTTATTGAGGGTAGCCAGAGTGGTAAGTGTTCCTACTGAGCAGTTATTGAGGGTAGCCAGAGTGGTAAGTGTTCCTACTGAGCAGATCCATCAAGTTCACTTTATGGTGGATAGGTTTATAGCTTGTGGCTACAATAAGAGAGATGTGAACAAGCAGGCTAAGAAAGCATTGCAATTGGATAGGGGAGACTTATTGTGATATCATGATAGACCACTGGGTGATACTAGACTGCCGGTTGTCTCTACCTTCTCATTACTTTCTGAACATGTTAAATTTACTGTTAAAAAACATTGGCATATTTTGGCCACTGAACCTAAACTTAAAAAATACACACAACAGCAACCACTTTTGTCCCTCTGGAAGAATTACACCATTTGGACAAATATGCATCTTTCTCTCCAAAAGCACTATTGGCCCTACTGAAGTGGGGTTGCTATAAGTGCCATTGCTGTGCAATCCACATTCTGGATGAGAGATTAAGATAACATTGTCCCTTAGGCTAAGGCCCCGCTCCCTCAGTCAGCGCGCCCGCACTGCAGACAGGCGGCGCGCTGACAGGCAATTGACCGCGATATGCGGTCTTTAGGGAGCCGGAGCGGGAAGGGGGCGGGAGTGGGAGGGGGGCGGGAGTGGGAGGGGGGGGGGCGTGGTAAAACTTTGTGAAGATCGTGGTGCCGTGGTGCCGTCCACCCCCCCACCACCACCTCCACACACAACACATACACACAACACATACACACACACACACACATACACATACATACATACACACATACATATACACTCACACACTTTCCCCCCGCGTCACAGCACGCAGTCAGCCAAGTAGTAAGAAGCCAGCGGGGACCTCCACATTACAGGAAAGGAGCTGGGGGCCCGCTGCCGCGCCGCCGGAAGCCGCGGGACCCAGGCCTTATATAGCACCTTTTCCCCCACTCTAAGTGAGATCATGTAGCTTACCAGTGTAATAAAAAATGCACAAATGCGCACCAGGGATTAGTGGAAGGTAATTTATTAAAAATACACAAAAACTGAGGGGATCCAACCCCACCTCAGAACAGCTGTGCAGCTGGACGGCTAAGTACTACCCAGGAGAACACCTGATGGTGACTAAACCCTAAGCTGCACAGTATACAAATACAGTAAAATTTATATAAAAAACATGAAAGAAAAAAACAAACATGAATACAACCTATCAACAGATACTGACGAAGTACTTGGTACGAAACGCATAGAGGTCACAACAGGTCATCCTGCGCGTGTATGCTGGTAAGCTGAGACGGAGCCTGCAGGAGACAGCAGCGTTTTTTTCCATCTCCGCTGTGCCGAGATCCGGATCCTGTGCAGACACCGCGAGTGTGCTGACTGTCTCAGTGTGAGTGTCCGTTTCCCCTTGCCAGTGCCCAACCCAATGGCGGTTTTTATACAAATCTGTTGACTAGACTCCTAGCTAAGTGCGGTCACGTGGATAGTACCGTTTTGGAGGTACGGGCGTAGAGATAAAGACCAGCGTTATGCTTAGTATATACGCCTCAAGTAGAGGTTTAGGAAGTATTAGGAGAACTTTATAATAAAACCTGAGGCCTGAGATCTCTGTGGTGGTATAGGGAGACTCAGGACAGGCTATCAGAGATGGTTCGTCTGTGTGGTATAGGGAGACTCAGGACAGGCTATCAGAGATGGTTCGTCTGTGTGGTATAGGGAGACTCAGGACAGGCTATCAGAGATGGTTCGTTGGTCAGAGCAGCGCCTCCAGCCCAAGGCCCCGCTCACACAGCACGCTACACAACATACGCGTGCTTAGGTCACAGATGCCTATTGAAACTACCATTGGCTGTAAAGTACGGTGTGACGTCAATTTCAGCAGCCAATCAATGCCCAGATGTTTTACATTGATTGGCTGCTGAAATTGACCAGAGACGCACTGTTGTTGCAGGGCACCAGGTGGCAGGTCTTTCTGCTGGCAGCGCCGGAAGTCAGCTGGGGTAAGCTTCCGGTGCGCCGGTGTGAGAGGGAGGCCCGGTGCGTGAGCAGCAGCGTGGGAAGACAGTTGCCTGCAGCTGGGCGGCCACCCCCTGCAGTCACTGCCCCCTGCCCCCTGCAGCACCACAACCCTCCGCAGCACCGCTACCCCCCGCAGCACCGCTACCCCCCGCAGCACCGCCACCCCCTGCAGTCACTGCCCCCTGCAGCACCACAACCCTCCGCAGCACCGCTACCCCCCGCAGCACCGCTACCCCCCGCAGCACCGCCACCTCCCGCAGTCACTGCCCCCTGCAGCACCACAACCCTCCGCAGTCACTGCCACCCTCAGCACCGCTACCCCCCGCAGCACCGCCACCCCCGCAGTCACTGCCACCCTCAGCACCGGCACCCCCCAGCCACCGGCCTCCTACCCCCGCAGCACTGCCACCCCCCAAGCCACCGGCCATCCCCCCCGTAGCACCGCCACCCCCTGCAGCCCCGGCAACCCCCTCCCCCTCGCAGCCACCGAGCCTGACCTGAGACATTCTCCAAGGTAAGTCTGAAAGGTATATGTATTGGGTGGGTTGGGGTATTTTTTATATATATTGGGGGGTTGGGGTATTTTTTATATATATTGAGGGAGTTTGGGTATTTTTTTTATATGTATTGGGGGGGTTGGGCTATATTTGTATATGTATTTGGTGGAGTTTGGGGTATATTTTTATATGAATTTGGGGGGTTGGGGTATATTTTTATATGAATTTGGGGGGTTGGGTACTTTTTATATGTATTGGGGAGGTGGGGGTATTTTTATATGTATGGGGGGGTATTTTTAAAGGTTTTAGGAGGACGTGGGGGAATTTTTTATGTATTGGGAGGGTCTCGCATATTTTAGCATTGTGTCCAGTATTTTTGGACATGCCACCTGGCAACCCTAACCGCCGTGTGTGTGTCCCAGCCATCCTGCAGCCACCGGCCTAATGCCCCCTCCCCATTGCAACGGCACCCCCTTCGCAGCCACCGGCCCTCCCGCAGCAAAGCCCACCCCCAGTAGCAGCCACTGCCCCCCCCCCCAGTAGCAGCCACTGGCCCAACACCCTCCCTAAACCACCGGACCACCACCCATCCCGCAGCCACCGCCCCCCACCCCCGCAGCCACCAGCCCAACCACAGCGACCGGCCCACCCTCCACCCGGATCGACTTAGTGGCTCAGTAGATAACGCGCCCATGATATGTGGGGTTAAACACAAACAGAAATCATAGTGTATACTGCTAAATTATACAAACAAACATACAACTCAGACTAACACCCCTGACTGACAAACAAGTAACTTTAACAACATATAACACAGACAAACAAGGCTGAAAAGAAAATTAAACTAATTTATTAATACATAAAATGGACTCTCAGTTCCATAAAAGGAGAAGGTGACCTGTTGTAGATGATCTGGGGGTTAAAACCAGAATCCTACTTACAACAGTGCAGATAAATACAAACATGTATGTCCCAATTATGCAGAGTCTCTCCTGTTATCCTTCCTCAGCGTGCTGACGTCTGCAGACCCGCAGCAGTGCTGTCTGTGTGCTCCGTGACTGCTCTCACACTACACACGCTGGGAGAAGGATCCACTCCTCGGGGTTGAATCAATACAAAAACTTGAACTAGGGCTAAGGGAACATGAATAGGAGAAAACAGGGTCATTTTATTTTCCAGCATGTATTATCCCTGATCCCTGGCTTATGGAGGTAGCAGGGACCCCACGGGTTCAAGGGTAACCAGCAGGCTTAACCTTTATTAGATAGCCTGGTTACCCCCTCCCGTCACACTGCGGCCTGGTCCCAGGTCGCAGAGCGCCGTGTGGCTGTCTGTCCACCAGCGTAACACTAGCACTAAAGGGTAGAGTCCCTATCTGGGGCCTTCCCTATAACACTGAACTTAGGTTGGCTCAGGGTCTAGCTGGGACCTAAGGGGCAAGGTCTAGGCCTAATACAGGAGGCACTGCTCCCTGGACACTACCTGCTGTCTTGCCGCATGCTCCAGCACTGAGCACGCTGGCGCCTTGTCCCAGAGGATATCCTGTTTCTCCAACAGCTCTAATCCCATTGGCTGGGACAGTCCCATGTGTGCAGTCCCTCCCGTGGAGGATTCTGGGACATGTAATCCTGCTGCTGTGTGTGCGGAGCCAAAACTGAAATGGCTTCCGCACTCCTTACTGCTCATGCGAGCCTCGCCGCACTGCGCATGCGCCCCCACACTCCCAATCGTGCGGAGCTCCGGCCGGACCAGCACAGTTCCCCCTTCACTGGAGGTAAGGAGGGGAAGTTGCTACATCTATATTAGTAAAGCTGCCCCTTGGTCTGTTGATTAATAAGTAACAATGGTCAACTATCTAATGAGAAAGGTAGCACATTCATGTTGTAATTGATAGATTTTTGGAGCTGGTCTGACTCTACTACTGTAACGATGCACGGAACACGCCCCCTGCGGCGTGTTCCTTCCTTACCTGTTTACTTCTGATCGCCGCCCTCTAGCTGCGAGTCCAGATCCTGTGTCTTTAAGGATTCTGAAGCAAGCAACGCCATCTTGCTTTCTGGTAAACCCTGCCCTCTTCCTCCTGACAGGAAGTAAGCCTCTCTTTGACTTTCTCTCTGCTATTAGTCTTTTGCTACCAGCCCTGGTGCCTGCTATACCCATTGCACGCCGTGCCTGCCTGGACCTCCTTGGGACCTTTACTCTCCTTTGGATTCCGGAAAACTGGGACAGTCACTCCTATACTACAGAGGTTAGTTTACCGTCGGGTAGTGTAGGTACCTGCTTAGTAGGGTTCACCTTGACGTGGTAGCAGGCTTATAATTCCTTGGCCAATGGATTAGACTAAGAACCCTTATGTTATGTTTAGTTTTGCTGCACCTTGCTGTTTCTGGCACTATGCATTTAAGAAGTCTGGACGTTCTCCTAGAAGCAGTCCTCTCTGGATGTTACCTTGTGCTCTGGACTCTATGCCCATGTTCCTGTACCATGTTCCTGGTTTCCGTTTCCAGACTCCTGTGCTGAAGCGTTGGATTCCCAGCAACCCCCGCGTTGGTTCCTGAGAACGCGCGCACTCCCGCTCTGCTGTCAGAGCATGCGCGCACATGCAGCTGGATCACTTGTGTCTCTGAATAGGCACCGCACCTCCGGACGCGTCGCGCATTCTCATGCGCGCGGCGCAGTCACGTGACTACGTGCGCCGATCCCAAGCTGCGCGGCAACCTACTCCCTTCGTATCCTCTGCGGCCTCCCCACCTCGCTATCGGGTCCTTCCCTTTCTTCTCTGCGCTTGTGAGGAGAGCACAAGCGTGACAACTACATAAAAAGAAAACATACAACAATGAACAAAATCATTAAAAAAAGTATTACTTAACATTACCCTGCTAAATATTTGCATGTAGGTGCTGCTGTGTTCATGGTCACATCAGATAAATAGAAACATGGAAGTTTTACTGTAGAAAGAACACACGCACAATAGCAATGAGCCCTAATTCCCTGCAGACCGCTAATCCTGATTTCAGAGAATTTGTTTTGCACATCCCTTCCGGTACAAAGATATTTACCCGTGGGAGACTTAATCTGGCTTTGTGAGGACTTCAGCAGATGGGGCCTGTTGGCCCATTTCAAATTTCAATGAAATCTTAATTTTACAATAATTATATCTTGGTTGTTTACTGAAGCTGAAATTCAGTGAGTCTTATTTCAATTGGACTTTCTTCTCAATTTGTTGCCATGTTTTTCTCTGTCTCTATCACCTATCAGCTTTTAGTCTGTAATGTGTCTCATATTTGGAAACAGCGTTGCCTATTAGAATTGTTTGGGTTTATTTTCATTGTATTCCATTGGGTTTTGTACACCTTAAATTAATGCCGCCCAATCAGATAGAACCCTACTGTACACGTTTACCTTTCCTATAAAAAATTATTTCTAAGGCTGCGCTTGTAGGGCTGGCGACAGCGACGCGACATCGCGTCAAAACACATGTATTGTCGCCGTCGCTGACGCTTATAGTGGACATGATGGTGCGACAGAGCGACAGAGCGACAGCGCTAACAAAAATCTGGTAGTCAGTAGAATTTGATTAATAAGCAAATCAGAGAGCTTCTCCGTCCCTCTGCCTTCCCCCTTGCTGACGTCACTAGCCTTGTAGCCAGCGACGTCTCCAAAATATGAATTACAACTTTCGCAATGGCGACGGTGATGGGTGGCGTCATCGGTCGCGTCGCCGGCTGTATAAGCGCAGCCTTAGGCTGCTGGGAAAGCCTGTGTGTAGAGAAACACTATATTATGCTAAGCCACCTAATAAAAAAAACTAATGTTTGTTTAAAGTAAGGTTTAAATCCATTCGTAATCACTACTGTGAACAAGAACAGATCCTCGCAGAACTCAGTTCCACATCTCCTAATGCTACGTTTCAGACATCAAGGACTTCAACGTTACAGTCCCCCCAAAACATAAATGAAGTTAGAAGATAAGTTTATTTTGTGTTGATCTATTTCTAACTCATAACATAGGAGCTGGTTATCACTGCTCAACCTTAATATTCAACAGTATTATACAAAACATGGCGGTGCATGGGAAATGAAAAACATATTTTTTACAGGTCATCCAGAATGATCACAGAAAAGATTCCCACCAATTTGCACACAGCCTAAATTATCATAACAGTATCAAGGGAATAAATTGGTCCCAACATCCATATAATGCAAAGAACCAGGAGGTTAAAAAACAAAAAATAAAAAATTGTTTATTAATCTATGCTAACTCTTCTAAGTGAAACAAAATTGTATTTTTAGAATTTTATATGTATATTAATAAAACCATTTAATAAAGAAAGCACTGGAGTTTGCCTATTTGTTGCACTCTTCTATGACTTCAGGTATATGCATAAATTATGCAAGTATATGCATAAGGTGATTGTGTGTTCATTCACACCACATGTGAGCAAGGCAAATTCTCAAAGCAATATGGAGGATATAGTCAGTGACTCCTCACACAAATCAGCTAAGTATTAGTTGTTAAATATATACATAGTATCCTCTATGGAAGATTGAAGTGTACACAAAGTGTAACCATAGACCACGAATTATATGACATTATAGACCTGAAATGTGACCATCAGCAGCAAAATGTGGCTGCCATTCCCCAGATATATATTTACAATTGTATAGGCTGTATCCACATCTAATGTGTGATTTTGACGGCCATATAAGGGGTTAATTTCCCCGTTGCTTATAAAGTACTATATTCTGTACTCAGTCAAAGTATGCTAGATGTATGCATACTGTTGGAGGTTGACCAGATAGTAATTTGGTTAATACAACCGTTCAGCTGCGTCTGCTTGCAATTTACTCTTGCCCGGCATTCTCCCTCACTGCTCCGAAACCTGCTGACGTCATCAGTGAGTGCGTAGCCCAATAACCCGACGATCGTTTTGCGCCGTTCCCAGGCGCTTCTTCAAGGTCCCCCTTATATGGATGTTGGGACCAATTTATTCCCTTGATACTGTTATGATAATTTAGGCTGTGTGCAAATTGGTGGGAATCTTTTCTGTGATCACTCTGGATCACCTGTAAAAAAACAATCTATTTCTAACTCCCCTTTTTTTTCCAAATCTTTATTTTTTGCTGAGGTTTTGCCTGCGTATTATTCCGTTGGCATTAACAGTTATCATGGCAACATGTGTCTTAACGACTGTGCATGGCAGTTGCCATTTTAACCTCCCAGGGAGGCACATTTTCAGCATCTAATAAATCTAGAATTTAACACCCAGGCTTAAAAAGGGTAGGATTGCTAAAAGCAGCAGCAAAAGGACTTTGCAATTGTAAAAAGATAGGAGATATTTTTTTTAATGAGGAGTAGAGCAGATTGCTTAAGGGGGACATGTTCCAGAGTGTTCACTGGGAGTTCTTTTGACTGCTAAATACAGACAGGGCCATAGTGACCTGCAAAGGGTTTGGGAATGACCCTCATACGCTCTGCTCCTGCTAATTTCTATACAGTTGGTCCAGCAATTTTTCACATTGCATCTCACTTCTCAGTTAAAATAATGAAAATATATGATTCAAACATTATATTGTTTTCTAACATGTTTATTTCAGAATTCTTTGACAGAAGTAGGATTTGTATGTTTTGTTACATATATCTAAATTAAGACTGCCGTACTTTACCATACTCTTCCGGCACTCCTACTCATATATTTAGCGTAATCTAGCCCCTTTGGAAAACTAGTTGAAAAGCCCTGAAATACAGACTGTAATTAGTGGCGATTGTATGTATGTATGTATGTATGTATGTATGTATGTATGTATGTATGTATGTATATAGCGCTATGCAGGTGCATAGCGTGTCACAGCAGTAATACACGTGATATAATAATATAACACATAAAGGGAATAAGCGCTTCAGACATTACAGTAACATTAGGAAAAGGGGCCCCTGCTCCAAAGAGCTTACAATCTCAGTAGTAATTAGGAAGACCTTACACAGACAGTAAAGCATGGGGGAATAGGGAACAATCCCCTGACTGGTGCTACAAAAACGTCACTGTGTGGTATAGCAATATGTTAGGCAAATCCGGGATCCATATAGCATAAAGCAGAAATCTATCCAGGTGCACAATAAAGTGTGTGAATGAAGGCAATCTCACTCCTATTATAGCCCCATAAGGTAAGACCAATAAGGGGGTCTGACTGTGCTGACAAGTGAAGGAGGACAACACTCCCCCTGTGTGAAAGCACATGCCTCTGCCCGGCGTCTGGGCGGCTGGAGGGATGTGAGAAGCACACGGGCAACCGGAGGAAGTTCCGTGGAAATAAATAAATAAACTCACGATAACGGAGTCAGCTGGATCCCGATAACGGAGTCAGCTGGACCCCGATGAGGCGTGCTGCAGTCCAGGTAAGTATAGCAAAAGTTCAGAGAAAGGGCTGATCACAGCAAGGGATAGGGCTGGAGGCAGGTAACCAATAAAAAAGTATTTATTAATTAAACAGCATGAAAGCAGACAGATACAGGGTCCCCTACCAAAGACTCTCTGATAGAGGACCCTGTATCTGTCTGCTTTCATGCTTTTTAATTAATAAATACTTTTTTATTGGATACCTGCCTCCAGCCCTATCCCTTGCTGTGATCAGCCCTTTCTCCGAATTATTACACAGACAGTAGGAGGATGTTCTGGTAAGCACGTCTGCAAGGAGCCAAGGTCTGTGCATCTGAGATGTATAGGATCAGCCAGCGGAGCTACCCGTAAGCTTTGTTAAAGAGGTGAGTTTTTATATAGGTTTTAAAGGTGGATAGAGAGGGTGCTAGTCGGATATTGAGGGGAAGGGTATTCCAGAGGGGCGGGGCAGTCAGGACAAAGGTTTTAGGTGGGAGAGGGCTTTACATACAAAAGGGGGTAGACAGATTACAACCTTGAGCAGAACGCAAGAGTCGGGCAGGTGTATAGTGAGAAATTAGGGCTGAGCTTTAAGGAAAAGCAGAAGAGTGTAAAGCTTTAAGAGTATGGGGAAGAATTGAGTGTGTAATACGGAGTTTAATTGGAAGCCAGAGAGTGATTTCAGCAGGAGACGCTGAGACAGATTTAGGAGAGAGTAAAGTGATTCTAGCAGTAGCGTTTAGGATAGATTGTTGGGAAGACAGATGAGAGGCCGAACAGCAGGAGGTTACAATAGTCAAGGATGGAGAGAATGGGGGCCTGCATAAGAGTTTTAGCAGTACAGGGACAGGGGAAAGGGTGTATCTTTGCAATATTATGGAGGTAAAAACGATGGGTTTTAGCTACATTGTGAATGTGAGAGGAGAATGTGAGGGAGGAGTGTGGGTGTATGATAATACTGCCAACAGTAATGCAGTAGGGACCCGTAGGGCCAGGTTTGGGAGGAAGTATGAGGAGCTCCATCTTGGACATGTTAAGTTTGAGTCGACGGACGGACATACCGGATGATATAGCAGAAAGACAGTAAGAGACTTTATTTATTATTTATTTATTTATAAAATATTTTACCTGGAAGTAATACATTGAGAGTTACCTATCGTTTTCAAGTATGTCCTGGGCACAGAGTAAAACAAAATAATACATGGTTACAAATACAGTTACATAAATGAACAAGTTATACATTATATACAAGACATTGCATGCACAGTTAAAGAAAATATGGTCTGTACAGCAGGTGTAATGTCAGGGGTTGAAAGGTAAACTTGTGTCATCAACATATAGGTGATATTTGAATCCTAGAGATGTGATCAGGTCACCTAGAGAGATTATGTAAAGGGAAACGAGAAGAGGTCCCACGGGTAGACCCACAGAGATATCGACAGAGGAGGTGTTGTTAGCAAATGAGACTCTGAAAGTACAATGGGAGGTGAGAGGAAATCCAAGATAGAGCTTTGTTATGGATACCAAGAGTATGGAGGATGTGAAAGAGAAGAGTGTGGTCCACAGTATCAAAGGATGCAGAGTGGTCGAATAATATGTGCAGAATCTAATGACTTTTGTCTTTTGCAGCATGAAGGTCATTATTTATTTTAGGGCTGTTTCATTGGAGTGAGCAGTATTGAAGCCAGATTGTAGGGGGTCTAGGAGAGAGTTTATGTAATGTGAAAATGGAGCAAGTGAGAGAATACAAGGCCATCAATAAGTTTAGAGGCAAAAGGCAGATGGAAAATAGGGCGATAATTAGAGAGACAAGTAGGGTCAAGCATGCTTCTTTTGAGCAAGTGCAAAATAAATGGCTGCTTTCGTATTAGGTGATACCTTTTTTTATTTGAACTAATAATTGATCATTTAGGACAAGTTTTTGAGAGTTCTACTTCCTTCCTAATGGTCAAACAATACTGATTTACAGAGATTCAATGAGTTTATTTCTAAAAATGTTTTACCAGGAAGTAAGACATTGAGAGATACCTCTCGTTTTCAAGTATGTCCTGGGCATAGAGTTATAGTGACAAACACATGGTTACGCAGATGTCAAATCCAAGGTAACAATCTAAGGCAGAATGTAATGAAGCGCTCACCACAAACAAGGCGTGACCACGAGACCGAGGTGGGGATTTGATTAATGCCAACCCACAGCCGCGAGGGCGCATCTGGAGTGTAGATAGGTTGGGGTAGGAGAGGTCAGGATGGTCAGTGATACATGCCGAGGTCTGGATTGGAGAGGTGCGGATCGTTGCAGGTACTTTTGCCAAGGTCGGGATTGGAGAGGTACGGATCGTTGCAGGTACTTTTGCCAAGGTCGGGATTGGAGAGGTGCGGATCATTGCAGGTAGTTTTGCCAAGGTCGGGATTGGAGAGGTGCGGATCGTTGCAGGTACTTTTGCCAAGGTCGGGATTGGAGAGGTGCGGATCGTCGTGGGTAAGTCAGAGTCAGGAGCAGAGAGGTACGGAATGTCTTTGGTAAGCCGGCTCAGGAGCGTAGAAGTGCGGAATCCAAAAAACAAGCAAGGTCAGGCAACACAGGACAAGACAAGCAAGGCTCAGACTGGAGGCAGAACTGCAGTGAACACAGCGCACATAATCAAGGCTATCTTCAGCCAATGTGCCAGAGGGCAGGCTGAGCATATAAGGCAGAACAGTCCAATGAGCTAGGAGCATACTCAGGAGTATGCCTGGCTGTGGTTGGCTGAGGGAGACAGCACAGGTATATTCCTTTAGACAGAGGAACGAGGAAGCTTGCGTGCGCAGGTGCGATGCATAGCGGGTGCGCACTACGCGGCAATGACATCACTGCACGAGTGAAGCCTGGAGGCGGGGACAGCGGCAACGTAATTTAGTGCCGAGTGCAGTCCGCGCGCGCCCCTAGAAGGAATGCTGGCATTCGCCAGTCCGCGAGATGCGCTGCAGGGGGCAGAAGAGGGAGGAGGCCCGGTCGCAGGTCTAGGCAGGTAGGGAGCGCGCCGGGGAGGGCGCAAATGGTGGATCCTTATACACAAGAGGTAGAGAAGGAATGGCAGAGGGAATGTAAACTAACAGACAGACAGGGCAATACATGGATGAAAGGGATTGTAAGAAAAGTGGAAAAGTTTCATTACAAACAATTCTCATTATGGGTAAGAATACTCATATCAGTATTAAGTTATTATCTTATTTTGGTGCCAGAGCATTATCATTTTGAGTTCAAATGTTTTCTGTTCTTGATGCTTTTAAACATTCCTTTGAGGATTTGGATTTTTAAATCCTTTATAAAATGATCTGGCTGTGAGAAGTGGTGTAACAAACACACAGATACTCAGTAAGCTCATTTAAGCCCCTAAATTTACCACAAAATATATATGTACTAGTTGAGAGACCCGGCGTTGCTCGTGAGTTAAATTTCCCGCTAGGAAAGGGGGGGGGGGAGAGAGGGGGAAAAGGGTGGGGGACAGTGGACAGGAGGGTGGGGGGGCAGTGGACAGGAGGGGGGGGAGACAGTGGACAGGAGGGGGGGGAGACAGTGGACCGGAGGGGGGGAGACAGTGGACAGGAGGGGACGGGACAGTGGACAGGAGGGGGCAGTGGACAGGAGGGGACGGGACAGTGGACAGGAGAGGACGGGGACAGGGGACAGGAGGGGACGGGGACAGTGGACAGGAGGGGACAGGGACAGGGGACAGGAGGGGACGGGGACAGTGGACAGGAGGGGACGGGGACAGGGGACAGGAGGGGACGGGGACAGTGGACAGGAGGGGACAGGGACAGTGGACAGGAGGGGACGGGACAGTGGACAGGAGGGGACGGGAGAGTGGAGAGGAGGGGACGGGACAGTGGACAGGTGGGGGACGGGACAGTGGACAGGAGGGGATGGGACAGTGGACAGGAGGGGGACGGGACAGTGGACAGGAGGGGGACGACAGTGGACAGGAGGGGGGGCAGGGGACAGGAGGGGGGCAGTGGACAGGAGGGGATGGGGACAGTGGACAGGAGGGGACGGGTATAGTGGACAGGAGGGGATGGGATGACATTGGACAGGAGGGGGATGGGACTACAGTGGACAGGAGTGGACGTGACAGTGGACAGGAGTGGACGGGACGACAGTGGACAGGAGGGGAGGGGACGACACTGGACAGGAGGGGAGGGGACGACACTGGACAGGAGGGGAGGGGACGACACTGGACAGGAGGGGACGGAACGACAGTGGACAGGAGGGGACGGGACGAAAGTGGGCAGGAGGGGATGGGACGACAGTGGACAGGAGGGGACAGGATGACAATGGACAGGAGGGGGATGGGACAGTGGACAGGAGGGGGTGGTGACAGTGGACAGGAGGGGGGGTGACAGTGGACAGGAGGTGGGGGTGACAGTGGACAGGAGGGGGAGGGGACAGTGGACAGGAGGGGGGGTGAAAGTGGACAGGAGGGGGGGTGAAAGTGGACAGGAGGGGGGGTGACAGTGGACAGGAGGGAGGGGACAGTGGACAGAAGGGGGGGGGGCAGTGGACAGGAGGGGGGGTGGGTTGCTTAAAATTTCCAGGTCCCTCCTCTCCACTCCCCCTGTATGTTTCTGGGCTCCCCCTTCTCTCTACGCTCCTGACCCCCCCCCCCGTAGCTCCGGTCCCCACCCTACAGTGCCTGACACACACACAGTGTCCCACACAGTGTCCCACACAGTGTCACACACAGTGTCACACACACACAGTGTCCCACACAGTGTCCCACACAGTGTCCCACACAGTGTCACACACACACAGTGTCACACACACACATGTCACACACACACATGTCACACACACACACACACACACACACACACACACACACACACACACACACACACACACACACACACACACACACACACACACACACACACACACACACACACACACACACAGTGTCCCACACACACACTGTCCCACACACACACAGTGTCCCACACACACACTGTCACACACACACACACACACACACACACACACACACACACACACACACACACACACACACACACACACACACACACACACACACACCCACACCCACACACACACACACACAGTGTCACACACACACACACACACACACACACACACACACACACACACACACACACACACACACACACACACACACACACACACACACACACACACACACACACACACACACACACACACACACACACACAGTGTCACACACACACACACACACACACACACACACACACACACACAGTGTCACACACACATAGTGTCACACACAGTGTTACACACACACACACACACACACACGCACGCACGCACGCACGCAGACACACAAACACACACACACACACACACAGTCACACACACACACACACACACACACACACACACACACACACACACACACACATACACACACACACACACACACACACACACACACACACACACACACACGCAGTGACACACACACACACAGTGACACACACACACACAGTGTCACACACACACACACACACACACAGTGACACACACACACACACACACACACAGTGACACACACACACACAGTGTCACACACACACACACACACACACACACACACACACACACACACACACACAGTGACACACACACACGTCACCTCTCGTTCCGGCCGCCGCCATCTTAGTTACTCCGCGAGGGAGGAAGGGGGTCCTTCTGGCCGCCGCCATCTTAGGTGCCGCGTGTCAGCTGCCTGTCCCCCCGCCGGGGAGGGGGGGAGGTGAGTGGAGCATCGGGGGGGGGGGGTGAGTGGAGCATAGGGGGGGGAGGTGAGTGGAGCATCGGGGGGGTGGTGAGTGGAGCATTGGGGGGGGAGGTGAGTGGAGCATCGGGGGGGAGGTGAGTGGAGCATCGGGGGGGGGGAGGTGAGTGGAGCATCGGGGGGGATTTGACTGGAGCATCGGGGGGGGGGAGGTGAGTGGAGCATCGGGGGGGAGGTGAGTGGAGCATCGGGGGGGAGGTGAGTGGAGCATCGGGGGGATGTGAGTGGAGCATCAGGGGGGGGAGGTGAGTGGAGCATCGGGGGGGAGGTGAGTGGAGCATCGGGGTGGGGGGAGGTGAGTGGAGCATGGGGGGGGAGGTGAGTGGAGCATCGGGGGGAAGGTGAGTGGAGCATCGGGGGGGTGGGGGAGGTGAGTGGAGCATCGGGGGGGAGCTGAGCGGAGCACCGGGGGGGAGGTTAGCGGAGCACCGGGGGGGAGCTGAGCGGAGCACCGGGGGGAGCTGAGCGGAGCACCGGGGGGAGGTGAGCAGAGTACCGGGGGGGAGCTGAGCGGAGCACCGGGGGGGAGCTGTGCGGGGAGCGGAGCACCGGGGGGGAGCTGAGCGGGGAGCTGAGCGGAGCACCGGGGGGGAGCTGAGGGGGGGAGGTTAGTGTGATGGGGGGTGTGAGAGGAGAGAGAGAGAGGTGTGTGGGTGTGTGTGTGTGTTGTGTGTGTCGTCACTCCGCCTCAGGCCAATCAGAGGTGCGGGGGCGGGCGGGCCAACATGTCAGAAAGGAGTGCTAGTAGGCATGGCAATATATACTACAAACAAACACAAACAGAGCCCAGTGGTAAATCCAATGGCAAAAATACACAGTGAAATACCTATATATCTCCTGAATAAAAGGGTCATTTAGTTTAACACTTTGGCCAAAGCATTGTAAGCCTGGGAGCTCCTCCAAGGCATGACCATAATCCACAGGTGAGAAGTGGTGTCCCACTGGAGTGCAACATCTTCCTTCTTAATGGTGTGTTAGTGTGTCTGTGCAATATCTTCCTTCTTAATGGTGTGTTAGTGTGTCTGTGCAACATCTTCCTTCTTAATGGTGTGTTAGTGTGTGTCTGTGCAATATCTCACTTCTTAATGGTGTGTTATTGTGTGTCTGTGCAATATCTTCCTTCTTAATGGTGTGTTAGTGTGTCTGTGCAACATCTTCCTTCTTAATGGTGTGTTAGTGTGTGTCTGTGCAATATCTCACTTCTTAATGGTGTGTTATTGTGTGTCTGTGCAATATCTTACCTCTTAATGGTGTGTTAGTGTGTCTGTGCAATATCTTCCTTCTTAATGGTGTGTTATTGTGTGTCTGTGTAATATCTTACTTCTTAATGGTGTGTTAGTGTGTGTCTGTGAAGGTTCATTCTGAGAGAGAGAGAGAGAGAGAGAGAGAGAGAGATGAACATATTTGATATATTGTGTACCACCTTTAATGTAATGTTCCCCTTGCAATGTAACGATGTGTATCTCAAAAAACAAAATTAAAAAGATTGAAACAAAAAAAACAGTATTTAGAGAGCACACGTTAGAGAGCTTTCAAGATACCCGTAGCACTTAACAATGCATGAACTTAAGTTAACGCCTATTTAAACCCATAACAGAGCTCTGTGGATCTGGACCTGTGAGGAGGTGATTAGTAATCATGTTTATTTTGGGAAACCAGACCCCATACTGTACAATGGGGGGGGGGGGTGCAAACTGGGATGCGTGAGCAGGGGGGCAGTGCAGACGGGCCACAGGGGGGGGGGAGGGGAGGTTTGCGCACCCATACTCTACAGTATTATAACAAAATCTTAAAAAAAGATTCATTGTCTTTGTGCCGGAAACTATTTTGCATTGTAGCTCTCTAAGATTAGGTAACTGGGCGCGCTGGGCCTCAACCTGAAGAAGAGGAGGGTCGGGGATTAAGACTTCTTCTGATGGTGAATGTCCTTTAATGGGCTAGGTCTGCTCCTTGTGAGGAGAATGGTAAAAAAATGTATAGGTGCTCAACTGGGAGATAAACCGACAATGTATTACAATTCCTAAAGCAGCCTCTGTGGTATTGTAGATAAAACACCTTTTTAATGTCTTACTCTTCAAGAAGTGATGACGTTATCTTTAAGTAAATCTGCTATATTCATTTCCACATACGGCAAAATATTATATAGTGTTTGTACTAAATAGTTTGTCAGACCTCTATTCTTCTTTTAATCTATAGATGAAAAATCAAAAAGCAAGGGGAAATAATATTGTATTCGACATATTCTCTAACACTGCATTCGCTCTGATACATATTTAAAGCCTGAACATTTTGTGCAAGTGGAAAGGAATTATTTTGCATTTTAGTTTCACCAATTGACCTAGAAGTAAAATGAACTGCTTACAATAATTTAGAAATTTACATTTTCTTTGGTATACTTAATGTTAAACTGAATCACAAGCCAGCTGAAGGTAAAGGACTCCTTTAATTAACCCTCTTGGTGTAGTGCTGCATGATTAAATTTGACTGAGCTGCTCCTGGGGGTTTCTGCTACTGAAAATACTAACAATAATAATTTGTTTTGTTTTTATATTTAAACACATTATAGCGTCGCTTGGTGCAGTGATAATTACCAACTTTATCTCTTGAGTTTTTGTAATGTTCATTAATAACAATAAAGGGTTGTAGGTTAAAAACTCATTTAATTGCCTTTATGTTAATGACATTATGAATAGCCTTAGCTACAAGATTCTAATTCTGTCCAGTATTCAGTTTCTCAGGAAGCCCCAGGAGAGCTGCTCATTTTATCAGCATTACTGATTCCGAGTTTTTCCTTGCAGGTGGGTTTTGTACATAATCAGAATTAATGCACAACACATTTTGCAACGAATGAAGTAGGAACACTGAATAAGTAATTAACTAGAGCGCCCAAGGAAAGATGGCCCGAGCAAATTTTTCAACATATTCATAAAAAATTAAGAACAGCCACAAACAGTGGAAACAATTTACTGATAATATGCTTTCATGCAATTTGGCTCATCACATTAAAAGAAGCACAATAAATGCTAATGAATTGCAAATGCTTACTTGTGATGCGGGAATGCATTTTGCTCTACCCATTAACTTATTTTACGTGAGTTGTTATTCTGCTTTTCTGAATATTATGTTTTGTGCGACACACAAGAAAAAAAACACTTGGTTAAGCAATGACGCTGGTTACAAATGCCTGGGACGCAGAAAGAAAAGAAGCCGAACTGAGGGCATTATAACACATTGTAAGAATTGAGAAGTGTAGCATCTCTTTTCTCCTCAAACTGAATATGGGCTTGACCAAAGACTTTTCTGTTTTCACAATATTATGTAATGTCTCAATGCTGATAAACCTTTTTGTTAAACAGTGTTATATGAAATGGATACATTGGTTACTACACAAAATATCACAGTGATAACTGTGATATTTCACAAGTATTCCTTTGTACTTTATATATCTAATACATGATTACCCAATGTTTTGAGAATAAATTCATAGTCACCTATTAATTATAATGGGTCACTACGTTCTTCGGAGCAGATATGCATTTCAACACCCCTCCACTATAAATATTTAATGTGAGCCATTCTATGTCTAACAATTTGTACACCTACTTTCCTGGTTATACACAAGACGGGACATGTAAACCTTCCAGGGGTTACCACCCAACCAGTGTATTTCAAGCCCTATAGCGCCAACTGATATATAGGGGATTATTCATTAGACGACGATAGTGCCGATCAAACGGAAAATCAATTTGACTTTAATGGGATTTTCCTCAAGTTGCAACAGTGCGCTGATCAGCACTATTGCAGTTTAATGAATAACCCCCATAGAAACATTTCTGCAAAGGACATGTTGTAAAATGTAATTATGGCTAAGCATGGATGAATGTGCTTGGAATATCTCAAACTCAAATTTGCATATATCTGATTCATTCTTGTGATTGTGGATGATTAGATGTATTCAGCCTTAATGTATATTAAAGACTGTATTTAACAAAAAATCCTTCTAGGCTGCATAATTCTTGAATACCATTGTTTTATTTGGTATTTGTGGAAATTCAACACAGAGCATGGACTGCATTTTTAATTATTATTTTCTCTACTGGAGAAGAAGCCTTGAAAGAGACCTATGTGATGGAACTTGAGAAGCTGCCCAGAGAGAGACCTATGCGATGGAACTGGAGAAATTGCCCTGAGAGAGACCTGTGTGATGGAACTTGAGAAGCAGCCCAGAGAGAGACCTGTGTGATGGAACTTGAGAAGCAGCCCAGAGAAAGACTATGTGATGGAACTTGAGAAGCAGCCCAGATAGAGACCTATGTGATGGAACTGGATAAATTGCCCTGAGAGAGACCTGTGTGATGGAACTGGGGAAGAAGCCCTGAGAGAGACCTGTGTGATGGAACTGGGGAAGAAGCCCTGAGAGAGACCTGTGTGATGGTACTGGATAAGCATCCCTGAGAGAGACCTGTGTGTTGGAACTGGAGAAAAAGCCCTGAGAGAGACCTGCATAATGGAACTGGAGAAGCAGCCCAGAGAGAGACCTGTGTTATGGAACTAGAATAGCAGTCCCGAGAGAGACCTGTGTGATAGAACTAGAGAAGCAGCCCTGAGAGAGACATGTGTGATGGAACTGGAGAAGAATCTCTGAGAGAGACCTGCATGATGGAACTGGAGAAGAAGCCCTGAGAGAGACCTGTGTGATGGAACTAGAGAAGCAGCCCTGAGAGAAACCTTTGTGATGGAAC
This sequence comes from Ascaphus truei, assembly GCF_040206685.1. NCBI lineage: Eukaryota > Metazoa > Chordata > Amphibia > Anura > Ascaphidae > Ascaphus > Ascaphus truei. Next base: position 2,060,369 of record NC_134492.1, read on the forward strand.
TGGAGAAGAAGCCCTGCGAGAGACCTGTGTGATGGAACTGGATAAGCATCCCTGAGAGAGACCTGTGGGATGGAACTGGAGAAGCAGCCCAGTGAGAGACCTTTGTGATGGAACTAGAGAAGCAGTCCCGAGAGAGACCTGTGTGATAGAACTAGAGAAGCAGTCCTGAGAGACCTATATGATGGAACTAGAGAAGCAGCCCTGAGAGAGACCTGTGTGATGGAACTGGAGAAGAATCTCTGAGAGAGACCTGGGTGATGGAACTGGAGAAGAAGCCCTGAGAGAGACCTGTGATATGGAACTGGAGAAGAATCCCTGAGAGAGTCCTGATGATGGAACTGGAGAAGAAGCACTTAGAGAGACCAGCATGATGGAACCGGAGTAGCAGGCATGAGAGAGATCTGTGTGATGGAACTAGAGAAGCAGCCCTGAGAGAGACCTGTGTGATGGAACTGGAGAAGAAGCCATGAGAGAGACCTATGTGAAGAAACTGGAGAAGCAGTCCCGAGAGAGACCTGTGTGATAGAACTTGAGAAGCAGTCCTAAGAGACCTATATAATGGAACTGGAGAAGCAGCCCTGAGAAAGACCTGCGTGATGGAACTAGAGAAGCAGCCCTGAGAGAGACCTGTGTGATGGAACTGGAGAAGAATCTCTGAGAGAGACCTGTGTGATGGAACTGGAGAAGAAGCCCTGAGAGAGACCTGTGATATGGAACTGGAGAAGAATCCCTGAGAGAGTCCTGATGATGGAACTGGAGAAGAAGCCCTTAGAGAGACCAGCATGATGGAACTGGAGTAGCAGGCCTGAGAGAGATCTGTGTGATGGAACTAGAGAAGCAGCCCTGAGAGAGACCTGTGTGATGGAACTGGAGAAGAAGCCCTGCGAGAGACCTGTGTGATGGAACTGGAGAAGAAGCCATGAGAGAGACATGTGTGAAGAAACTGGAGAAGAAGCCCTGAGAAAGACCTGTGTGATGGAACTGGAGTAGCATCTCTGAGAGAGACCTGCATGATGGAACTGGAGAAGAAGCCCTTAGAGAGACTGGGGGATAGAACTGGAGAAGAAGCCCTGAGAGAAACCTGCATGATGGAACTGGAGAAGAAGCCCTGAGAGGGACCTGTGTGAAGGAAATGGTTTTGTGTTTTGAGTGAAGGGGGTCTTCATTGTTGTGCTCTTCCATGATAAGCCAATAAGCCAGTGGGCCAGTTGTGTTCTTTTCAGAATAAGCTTGTGGGACAATTCTGCTTGAAATTGGTGCTCCTTGTCATCATTAATGTGATAACACTGGTAATGTCACAATTAAACTTTGCACATTGTTTTGATACTTGGACCTCATTATGCTCGGTACTACTGTACTATGTTTTCTTTAACAATTCCAAACATTAAAACTAGAATCCTTAACCCTACTACATATAGCACCAACAAAGTTACTGACTTGTAATTATTATATGTGCCTCATGCTTGCTCTGACTTATGTGAAGCAAACTGTACCACTAGCTAATCACCATTAATGATTAATTCCTCTACAACTCATTTATCTCCCTTCTATTGTATGGAAATGAGAATGTCCTTCAATATTTCTTACCGTCAAGAAAATTAATAATCGGTTTAGGGTGCGTGTGTTTTTATATGTATCTTTTTGTGTCAATGTATTAAGATGCTTTACTCCAACTTGACCTCACTTATACCAGAAAGTATTTGGGAAAGTGGTTATAAGAAGAGATGTGCCACCTTTTCGCCGTAATTTTTTTAAGCTATTAAACATTTTTTTTACTTGTTTAGAAAGTTCCAGCAAAACAAATATTTGGGCAAGTTCACACATCTCTAATGTTCAGCTCAATGTTATGAGATGTATCAAAACTTGTGTCTATAACTGCTGCAATTTTCATTTTATTTGAATTAAATCTGCCAAGTTTAGGTGACATTAACCTCTACTCCTACAAGATCTGTGTCTCACTATTCCAAAAAGATATATATCCCCTAAGAGCTGGAATAGTGTTTGCATGCACAGTATTAATAATGACCCCATTAAATGTTGCCAATATATAGCAAATGACTGAAGATTCGAGCTTGGCGTATCCCTCTGAACCAATGACAGTGACAATGTGTTTGATTTACATTTGGATTGATTATTGTCACGATGGACACCAACTTTACCAACACATTTATATTTCTGGGTACTCGATTGAACAGAACAAGTTGCAAAATAAATTGTGATTTATTTCCTTAATAGACAAACACACGACATCTGCAGAATACACTTAAAACAATACTTACTGGGATAAGGGAACAAAATAAATTGTCCTTTGCCTGCAAGCGCAAGAAATGCAGTCTTGATTTAAAGGTCCCGTGACCAGATTGCAAGTTGCCGATCTAATAACTCAGCCACCTCAAAGAATTTCATAGAGATTCGTTAGAATTCATTCAAGAGTCACAAGGGCTAACGAATTCCGAAGTTTGGGGCAAATCCTTAGTTATGTTGTTATTAACCCCTTCTCTCCGGGACCGGTTGCCGCTGTGCTGGAACAAAGTCTTGCGTATTCACATCATGGATCAAGAATCACGATCAACCCTGCGGATACCACGGGAGCCGCAGTTATAGACAGGCCAAGACTATCTTTAACATGTGGACCCAATCCCCTCGTGGGAACAATTTAATCCACCAATGGCCGTGTTGCCCACAGTTCATAAGACCGGGCAAAAAGGCTTTCCGGTGTGCAAAGCGCATGGGTCAGTTTGACCCCCATACCACTTAGCATACCTGGGATACACCCATACCGTGGTGCCTCTGAGTCTGAGATTTGGCCCAAAGGTGTCAATGGCCCGGTATCTGTTATACGTCAGAATGCCGGCCGTGCATACATTATGGGTCTCTGGGCCTTTTCACCCCTGACACTTGCGTTAGACTGGGGGTCGCCAACTCAGTGAGACCCCTTTGAAGTGCAGGCATGAAAATACTCCCAGCTCATTCATCCATATCACATCTGTATGTCAGAGTAATTCTTTCCCGGGCTTACAGAACAGACCCTGCCTTTACATTTTAAATCTACAGTTTTTACACACTATTAAACATCATGTTCTGCTTGTGCTACAACTTCAATTTCTATATGTATGTGCATGTAGTGTTTAATCATACTTGCACCCCAAAAATCAGGGTGCTGGGTGCTCTCGTTCCCGAGTTAGCCTTTGTAATTGAAAAGCCGGGCCAGGGGAAGCGAAGTTCCCGCATTTCTCACGGCAATAGACTTTCTGCCTTTCAAGTTGCAAACTTAACGAGGGACGGATACATTTTATCAGTAAAACACTTGAGATTCTAACCGCAACCACTTATTCAATTAACTTGTGGTTACGGGTCAAACCAATAGTAATGGATACCCATCTCACAGACGGCCCTTTAAACTTTTGCCACGCGTCTTCAATCAGCGCTAGCGTTGGGCGCTCACTACTCCATCTTGTGTCTGTGAAAGAGTATAACAGGCAATGCATTTTTCTTTTAACACAGCAGGCAGGGAATGGCCTGCAAATGGGGGTTAAAAACAGCTGGGACAGGGCAAACACAGCAATGCATGACAAATAAGTTTAACCCCTTAATTCCCAATGCGAAGGGAGGATGACCAGCCGGGTATAACACCTTTATTCAGCCTGATCACCTCCATCCTCGCCATACCTCCCCCACTCAAAGCAGAGGGGCTGCCCTGACCATCTCGTCCGGTGGCTGGGCTGCCCTGCCAGCTCTTGAAGTCAGTATGTCCTGAGGGTTGTCCTGGTGGGAAAGGCCATCTGCATTGTCATGGTCACTTCCCTTCTTGTGCTGGATGGTAAAGTCAAACTCCTGTAAGGCAAGACTCCAGCGCAAGAGTTTAGCATTTTCCCCCGACACCCTCTGTAACCAACTCAAGGGATTGTGGTCTGTAATTACAGTGAAAGGTCTGCCATAAAGATAGGGCTGTTATTTCTTCAGAGCCCATACTATGGCCAGACACTCTTTCTCAATGGTGGCATAGGCCATCTCTCTGGGCAGCAGTTTGCGGCTTAGATATACTATCGGGTGCTCATCACCCTCCTCCCCAACTTGGCTGAATACAGCCCCAATGCCATAGTCCGAGGCATCAGTCTGCACCAAGAACTTCTTTGCATAGTCTGGGGCAGCCAAAATGGGAGCGCTGGCGAGTTCAGTCTTTAATGCCTGAAAGGAGACCTCACAGGCAGGAGACCAGACTACCAGCACAGACTGTCGCTTCTGGGTCAAGTCAGTCAGGGGTTTGGCAATGGCGCTATACTGAGGGACAAACTTTCTGTAGCAGCCTGCGGTGCCTAAGAAAGCCATGACATCTTTCTTGGTTTTGGGAACGGGCCACTTCACTATAGCGTATTGGTGGGTTTCAACGTGAGTCCCACTTCCCTAATCCTGGCTAGCACTAAGAGGTTTAGAAGTGATTTGAAATAGAGAATACTCTTTTTTCTCACATTTAATTCCACTTCTTGTGAACATGTCACACAGTGTGGCTTCACAATTTCAATTTCAGAGATACTAGAAAAAGCTCCAGACTCTACCCCAGCATTCAGACATTTTAAAACTCCCTGAAAACTCACACTTTCAAGGAAACCTATCTGGCATACTTCTAACATCCAACCACGCTACCTCTCCCACCCCATGGGGACCAATCTCCACACTGTATAACACCCCCCAACACCCCCACCCTCAAACCATAGTGGGATCAGCTGTCTGGCTGGACTATACCTCATCCTGAGACATACTCCATCCTGATCTATACGTCATCCTGATGTATACTCCATCCTGAGGCATATTTCATCCTGACACATACTCCATCCTGATGTACAATCCATCCTGATGTACACTCCATCCTGACGTATACTCCATCCTGAGGCATACTTCATCCTGATGTACACTCCATCCTGTGGCATACTCCATCCTGAGGCATACTCCATCCTGAGGCATACTCCATCCTGAGGCATACTCAATCCTGATGTACATTCCATCCTGATGTACAATCCATCCTGATGTATACTCCATCCTGACGCATGCACCATCCTGATGTACATTCCATCCTGATGCATACTCCATCCTGATACATACTCCATCCTGATACATACTCCATCCTGATGTATACTCCATCCTGATACATACTCCATCCTGATGTATAGTCCATTCTGACGCATACTCCAGCCTGATGTATACTCCATCCAACAATAAGCAGCCACTTAACTTTTTTGTTTCAACATTGTCTCTCATTCCCTCTAGCGTGTTAGCTCCCAGGATCAGGGCCTCATTACTTCCTGTATCTGAGTGTAAGCTCTTAGGATCAGGGCCTCATTACTTCCTGTATCTGAGTGTAAGCTCTCAGGATCTGGGCCTCATTACTTCCTGTATCTGAGTGTAAGCTCCCAGGATCAGAGCCTCGTTACCTTCTTTATCTGAGTGTAAGCTCTTTGCATCAGGGTCCTCATTACCTTCTGTATCTGAGTGTAAGCTCCCAGGATCAGAGCCTCGTTACCTTCTGTATCTGAGTGTAAGCTCTCAGGGTCAGGGCATCATTACCTTCTGTATCTGAGTGTAAGCTTTCAGGATCAGGGCCTCGTTACCTTCTGTATCTGAGTGTAAGCTCTCAGGATCAGAGCCTCGTTACCTTCTGTATCTGAGTGTAAGCTCTCAGGATCAGGGCATCGTTACCTTCTGTATCTGAGTGTAAGCTCTCAGGATCAGGGTCCTCGTTACCTACTATATCTGAGTGTAAGCTCTCAGGATCAGGGTCCTCGTTACCTTCTGTATCTGAGTGTAAGCTCTCAGGATCAGGGTCCTCGTTACCTTCTGTATCTGAGTGTAAGCTCCCAGGATCAGGGCCTCATTACCTTCTGTATCTGAGTGTAAGCTCTCAGGATCAGGGCCTCATTACCTTCTGTATCTGAGTGTAAGCTCTCAGGATCAGAGCCTCGTTACCTCCTGTATCTGAGTATAAGCTCTCAGGATCAGGGTGCTCGTTACCTTCTGTATCTGAGTGTAAACCATCCTCGTTACCTTCTGTATCTGAGTGTAAGCTCTTAGGATCAGGGTCTCATTTCCTTCTGTATCTGAGTGTAAGCTCCCAGGATCAGAGCCTCATTACCTTCTGTATCTGAGTGTAAGCTCTCAGGATCAGGGCCTCATTACATTTTGTATCTGAGTGTAAGCTCTTAGGATCAGGGTCTCATTTCCTTCTGTATCTGAGTGTAAGCTCTCAGGATCAGGGCCTCATTACATTTTGTATCTGCGTGTAAGCTCCTAGGATCAGGGTCTCATTTCCTTCTGTATCTGAGTGTAAGCTCTCAGGATCAGGGTCTCATTACCTTCTGTATCTGAGTGTAAGCTCTCAGGATCAGGGCCTCATTACCTTCTGTATCTGAGTGTAAGCTCTCAGGATCAGAGCCTCGTTACCTTCTGTATCTGAGTGTAAGGTCCCAGGATCAGGGTCCTCGTTATCTACTATATCTGAGTGTAAGCTCTCAGGATCAGGGCTTCATTACGTTCTGTATCAGAGTGTAAGCTCTCAGGATCAGGGCCTCATTACCTTCTGTATCAGAGTGTAAGCTCCCAGGGTCAGGGTCCTCGTTACCTACTGTATCTGAGTGTAAGCTCTCAGGATCAGAGCCTCGTTACCTTCTGTATCTGAGTGTAAGCTCTCAGGATCAGAGTCTCATTACCTTCTGTATCTGAGTGTAAGCTCTCAGGATCAGAGTCTCATTACCTTCTGTATCTGAGTGTAAGCTCTCAGGATCAGGGCCTCATTACCTTCTGTGTCTGAATGTAAGCTCTCAGGATCAGCTACAGATCACATATTGCTATAGTGTGAAATCATGCCCATATTATATGCTGATGATGTACCCACTGTACCAATGAATGGGTGGAGGGTGGGGGTTGTTGCCTGGGGAGGGTGGTTAGGCCTCCTGGGTGGGTAGTGGGGGACGGTGGGTTAACCCCTTAATTACTAAGGTGATTAAGGGGTTAGATTGTATTTTTGTATGTATTCTTGCTGTCATTGGAGGACATGGACCTGCAGTATGCTGACGATGACACCCTTCACATTGGCAGGGGTAAGTAGAACGGTTTTTACTTACTTTATTTGTGCTGCCTGGCTAATATTTGATTTAATAATGGGAAAAGTAGCTATTATCCATATCTGGATAATAGTTATTTTGCCCATAACAGTACTGTATGTGTTTGGTGGGGGGGTGGGGAGGGGGGGGGAGATAGTGTAGTTATTGAAATATATGCCATCTTTATTTATTTTACAACAGGGTTGGTACTGTAGGCCAGCGGGGACCCACGGAGACCACCCGAGGACCCCTGGATGCCCACGGGGACCACCCAAGGGCCCCTGGACGCCCACGGGAACCACACGAGGACACCCGCACACCCATGGGAATCACCTGGGGACTTCTGTGGGGCTCCTGGACACCCGTGGGAACCAGCCGAGGGCCCCCAGACACCCACGGGGACCACCCGGGGACACCTGCTGGCCTATGTTATCAATCCTGTGTTAAAATAAATAAAAATGGTTTTATGTGGGGGTGCAGGGGGTGGGTTATATATTTGTGCTTGTTACATATTGTAATGTTTATTGGGGGTAGAGGGTGTGAGTGACAGGCTAAGTACCCCCTTCACTCACCCTCTCTTCCCCCAATGAAGCTGCTGTTGTCCCTTATCCCCTTCATTGCCTTAGCGGTTAGCCGCTAAGATAATGAAGTAGACTGTAAATGCATTTTTATTGCATCGGATTGATGTCGGGGGTCTCCGCTGCTTTTATTAATGTCTATTAGCTCTAGAGACCCCGATGCAGGAAAAATGCATTTTGTTTTCTAAGTCCCCTCTCTCGCCGCTGATCGGCAGCTTCTCACAACCTTCTTGACAACTTTTCCTGGCAAGACGATTTGGAGAGGCAATCGCAATTCTAGAGCGGTGATTAGCCTTGATAAGCTAATCGTTACTACTAGAATAGCACATTTTTTGACAAGCTGGCGTTTGGTGATTTATTTTTTTTCTGGCAAAAAAATGTGCCAAAAATTTCTCTTATCACTTATTTAATGGGGTTTACTGAACAGCAGTAGGCTCTTTTGGCGATAAGGTGGCGATAAGTGGCTTATCGCTGCTTAGTGCATAGGCCCCTTAGACCTATGTTTCTCCATGTCCTTTGTATGATTTTATGATAGTTGTTTATTCAGCATCTGACAAAGCTGTTTCATTGTTGTCATTAAGCTGACAGTCTACATTACATAGTTACATAGTTATATTGTTACATAGTGGATGAGGTTGAAAAAAGACATTGTATTGTATGTCTTTATTTATATAGCGCCAAAAGTGTACTCAGCGCTTCACAAAGAATACAGTACATGGAATTATAATAATACAATAAGTGCAGCAAAATCAGACAATAGGAAAGGAAATCCCTGCCCTGAAGAGCTTACAGTCTAAGAGGTTTAATGGGAAACTTACAGAGTGAGGAAGTAAGTGCTGTAGATGGCAGTGCTTGGTCACAATGGGTGGTAGGAGTGACTGAGTGTGGGACATTAGCCATGAGGGCAGGCTATTGGGATGCTCTATTTGTGGGGTAAAATTTAAGGAAGGTCAGTGTTAAATGAAAAGGTTAACACCATTTACAGGGGAAGAGGTGGCAGGGAGGCGTGGGTAAGATCAGGTGTGTATGTCTGACATACGTCCATCAAGTTCAACCTATGCTAAATTTAGATAACAAATACTTTATCCTATATCCGTACTTACAGTAAATTGATCCAGAGGAAGCAAACAAAAACCCCAGTGACATATCATCCAATGATATCTCAAAAGGGGAAAAATAAATTCTTCCTGGCTCCATTAATGGCAATCGGATTACTCCCTGGATCAACATTCTTCCCATGTATAATTATTTGGTATATCCCTGTATACTTTTCCTTTCTAAAAAGATGTCCAACCTTTTTTTTTTAAACAAATTGATGGTATCTGCCATCACAGTCTCCATGGGTAATGAATGCCACATTGTAACTGCCCTTACTGTACAGAACCCTTTCCTTTGTTGCTGCTGAAATCTCCTTTCCTCCAACCTTAAGGCTAAGATTATACGACTGGCGTGCGTGCGCGCGATGGACCATGTAGACTTGTGCACGCCTTCAGCCCCAGTGATGTGTGAACTGAGCTGTAGGCTATTGGGGAGGCATGGCGGAGACGTGGCAGACGCATCACGAAGCTGGTTCGCCCTCATTGGCTGAACCACTCATGGCACGCGGCTGCACTTGAAAAGAAAAAAAATTCTCTTCAAAACACAGTCCCGCCATCGCGCTCCGTCGTGTGCCACTTGCGGCAGCCTCATAGGCATTATGCAAGTTGTGCTTGTTGTTTGCGCGCGCGCACTAGCACAGTTGCACTGTGTATAAGCTCTGCCTAAGGGATGACCCTGTGTCCTTTGTACTACGTCTTGTAGTTCTAGTCCTGTATAAACTTTAGGGAATGGGGAATCAGTTGTACTACATGCAATTAATTTCTGAGGGCTTCTGGTATCAAACGCGCTACAGAGTTTTTCAAATATTTTTCTGACTGTATCTGTATCTTCATCAGACCTTCTAGTTATCTTTTAAAAGACAACTCAATCTAACTGTCCAATTATTATAGGAGAGTTTTGCCTTTCTTTCACCTGATGCATGGAAAAGGCCCTCATCTTTTCCTGAAAGTTAGACAAAATGTTTTGTGGATTTGACTCCTCCCAGGTGAACTTTTGAAGCGAGAGTGCTCCAGATGAGTATAGCGTTATGTTGGGGGTCAAAGGTATCCAGTCTACACATACTTCCTCAGTGACCTCCTGCTTTAGACTTCCTAAATCATGGCGCCACAATTTGCAGTGTTCCCCATGTACAGTTACAAAAAACATTCAAATTCACCAGGTATCAGGCAAGGCAATTTCACAGAAATTAATAGGGAGACTGACCACTGCTTAGCACTTTAAACATTTTATTTACAACTCACATTCATGTCTACTTCTAAACGTCTCTCTGTCTGAGTCCTGCTCCTGTCTCTTCAACTGACCTCTCAGCATCTTTTCCATTCCAGGGATAACATTCCTATGTTGCCGGGTAACTGTAGCTTGACCAGAATGGTCACCTCACAAAAGTTATACAACACGCGCCTCCTCCTTTGAGTCTCCATATATCATTGTGTTAAGATAAATGTGGAAGTTAATATGTTTATATAACATGGTACAAGGTTTTAAACATAAGTTGAAATAGGAGAAAAGTTGGTCACAGGGCAGGACTTTGCACTGGGAAAATGGCGTCTCTCCCTTATCGTTTTTTGGTCCGGTTGCATGGACTGGCTGGAGAACAGATTGTGATTGACAAGCTAAACAGACAGAAATTTGCTTTAGGAGTAATTACACTTCCTTTAGGAAACCAGTTACACTGGCGACACACTTTATTCGAGCTCGGCTAGTCCCACGAATTCGGGTATACCCGGGTGTATTGAGGTTTGTGACTGTTTTCTGCCCGAGTGCATTGGGTTATTTTCCGGCAGGGATTGAAGCATTTTATTCCCGTTGGCTGCAATACTGCACACTACATATATATATACTGCATTACAATTCATGAATTTATGCCATCTGGTAGACACGCGAAGCATTGCAGCCTATTAAATCCTAATCATTATCATTTAACAGATCAGCCGCCCATCAGCCAGGCATGAACCCAGGCTGGGAAGGCAAATGCAACGGGGCTTGTCAGAGGTGAGGAGCGGCGCATTCCAGGTATCTGCCAGGTACATACCGGGTATTTGCTCGAATAAAGTGTGTCGGTGCAGTATATCACAAACACAAAGTATTTGGAGATTATAGGTATTACAGTACTGCTTCTCTTTATATTCTAACCAAGCGCTATCATTTAAATCCACAAAAGGAATTATTTATTGAAATCACACCTTCTTAATGAGAGAGCCCATTTTTATAGCATTGGAACAGCTGAACTGTACTGTTTTCAGCTCTGTGGACTCCCCAGTTCCCAATACACATACCAATGAAGTTAGTGGTTTTAAATATCCCTCCAAGGGAAAACAAAATGTCTGCCAAATATTGAGCCAAGAGGAAGCCGCAACATCAGCAGTTGTCGCTTGCTATTGGACAGCCATTTAAATCCCCTTTATGAACAAGGTTGTAATGCAGTAATTTCACCGCTAAGTATCAGAAACAGAGGGAAGCCCCGAGCAGAATAGAGCGTTGTTCAACCCCAGAGGGGGAAAGGGGGGGGAAAGGGGGGGGGGGGGGGGGTTTGCTGCGTTAAATACAACTTAATAATTATACATTCAAATGATTTACTATAATATCATTATATTATAATACAAACATAAATAAATGTACATACAGTATACAACATAAAGTTAAAGTGAATTGGAAACATAGAGAACCTTCTACCAAACATGTAACACCTGCTTACTGGCTGCAGCTATGGACTTTATTCATTATCTTTGTATTTCTTGCCAGTCTGTAACCTTTGAGTTACCTTGAATTTTGACAATAATAATTGTTCACTTGTCTGTCACCCCTTACAGATAACTAGATAGCACTTCCAATGGTTCTGTGTGCACTCCCAATAAGTGTGTCTTTTCATACCACACAAACCAATGTTGTGAAACATTCATCTGAAACACCATCTCATCACGCTTCATTACATCGGAATATATATGCACAAATTGCTGTTATAACAGCACCGTTTCTTCACTTCATTCACATCCAATATTACATATTATCAAGACATAGAAAAGGTATATATGTCATGCAGTGGAGGAGAAAAGAATGTTAGTAAATCATTTTAAATTACAAATATGCCATCCTTAAAAAGAAAACGATATGACATTTATAGTAAGATACAAAAAAAACCCCCTTTGGACTGTTAACTACACACTGTAACCTATTGATTAGAAGTCTGAAAGAAATAGTGGCAGCATTAGCTCTAAACTACTATATAATTAAGTAAAGATGAACTTGTTTGCTTTTCCTAGTTTACCCTCTTCAGTACATTGGGAGTGTTTAACAGGAAATATATTGTCTGGCATCATTCCCAGGAGAATTCTTTGTTTCAACATGAAGAAGGGTAAATATTTGCCTTTGGAGAATGATGCTGAGCTAAATATTCAGATACTGACATTTTCATAAACTATTTGTTCTTAAGAACGACGAGCTCAGGAGGGGTAAAATTTACTACATATATATAGCATGTGTTATGAGCTGAAAATAACAACAAACTAATTTATACATTTTCCACTTCCTGAAGCTTTAACCTTTTCTGAAAAAGACTCCTGGGACATAATTGAAGAAAAGTGTTTTTTTCTGTGAGAGATGTATTGCTTTGCTAGGATAATACTTTAGCCATGCCAGTAAAATAAAGGGTATATAGAAAACTATGAAACTGCCAGAAGATGTTAGTGTATTACTGTTACCAAGGCAGAAATTAGACCAAAGAGATGATAAATGTGTACATCTAGCACACTCTATCTGCCGAAGGGTGACCTGGATACTTTTTACATTTGAGCACCAAGTGGGCCGATATTTTTCACAGCAGCATTCTAATGGCAAACCTCACAAATGTACACCTTGCAAACAACTACTCAAATTTCTACTCATACCATTACTCTCTTTAGCTGGTGATATTGAACCTAACCCAGGTCCTCCCATTTCAACTCTGTCCCATACCCTGAGAATACCCCCTTCAAATTCCAAAAACGTCTATCTGTCGCACATATAAACATCCGGAGCCTGCTGCCCAAACTGGATGAACAAAGGGCATGGTGCCTTATGCATAAACCCAAAGCCATCGTTCTTACAGAAACACGGCTAACCCCTAAAACTCCCGATGCAAATAACGCCTTTCAGGGATACTCCATTTCTAGGAGAGATAGGTCAAAGAGAGGAGGAGGGGTATTACGTTATATTGCAGACACCTTACAATTTACATACAGAAATTAAACCCCCCGTAGCTCCAGAAAAAATAACACACATGGGAGTAGTGGAACCTCAGATTGTCCCATATTTCATGTCCCTGGTTAGTGATAATAATATCTGGGTATAAACACTGTAAAATGCAGGTGTAAATAATATTGAAAAGCAGGACCCACAATGAATGATTTGGTATAAACAGGCAGGGTTGAGGAGACGGACTGTGTGTTAGAACTGGTAGGGGAACGTATAATACAGAGAACAGGTTGTTTACCTCTGTAACCCGGATCCAAATGAAAGTTCTTTGTCCGTCGCTGCAATGTCCCGTTACTGCCGTTGGCTGCTCCAAAGAGATGCCGTCCTCGTAATCGCGGAAGCGTAGGGATCCCGAGTGCCGAAGCTGGCATAACTGCTGTAAAGCTCCGGTCTGTCCGGGAAGTCCCATCAGTCACCTTAATGTCCCGGTTCAGCATGGAGCTCCTCGTGGTAAGAAGGCATCCTCTGGCAACCGGGTAGTGGGAGTCCTGCAACACGAGCCTGCACAGCTACTGCGCGTTACTCCAATCAACAGGTAAGGATAAAACCTTACAATTTACACTGTTAAATTGCCCCCCAAGCCCACCCTCTTTTGAAATCCTAGTTGGCAAAATCTGCCTCCCCTTTTCTAAGCCCATCTTACTCGCTGGCATCTACCGCCCCTCTAAAGCCCCTCTCCAGTCCCTGATTGATATCACCCAGTTTCTTGGATCCATTTCCTCTCTGAATGAGAAGAGTGAGCTGCTAGTTCTTGGAGATTTCAACTTCAATTGGCTCGACCACAAAATCCAGATACAACTCAAGTCACTTAACCTAACGCAACTCATTTCCCAACTCACACGGACAAACCTGAAATCGCATAACCATTTCTTGCTAGACTGGATTCTCTCCTCAAATCCCAGCAGAATCCAATCCTCTGGCATCCTTCCTGACAATTTCAGTGACCATGCAATAGTGTACCGTGTAAGGAAAATTAAAGCACCCCAATCGAGCCCTAAAGTTCTCCTCACTAGAACATTTAGAAACTTTACCCACAACAGTTTCTGGATGACCTTACCAACTGCCCATGGCACAGAATCGATTTAATTCCCGACCCTGATTCTGCGCTCGACTATTTCCAATCTGAGTTCTTAAAACTCTGTGATGCCCATGCTCCACTACGCAGAATAAGAGTACGGGGGTTACAACTGACTTTATAGCACTCTACCATTTTAGGGAAGCCTTGTTGAAAAGCTACAAAGTAACTGGCACTACCAAGGATTTTAATCACTACAGATGCATGCGGAACATGTGCACAAGGCAAACAAGACATGCAAAAGCACAATATTACTCTGACAATCTCCACCAAAATACATCAAATCCAGCTAACTTTTGGAAGGTTATCAACAATATATTCCAGCCTCCTATCCATCAACAACCAAGTAATATCACTAAGGGGGATATTACTCTGACAAACCCCACGGACATGGCAAATGCATTCAATGATTACTTTGTGGGGTGTGCTACTAACTTATTAGCGAAATGCAACCCAAACCACAAAACATGAACCTCATCCTGGGAGTACCCCTATAGTCTCACCCCCTCCCAACACTGCCCACAATTTTAAATTTGTCCCAGTATCCGAAGGGGAGATTACAGAAGTGCTCCTCAAATTAAAACCAAGCAGCCTATGTGGACCTGACTTACTGCAATCTAAGTTCCTAAGACTTGGTGCCCCAGCCATTGCCAAACCAATTGCTTCCATAATCAACACTATCCTGTCTGCAGGCCATATCCCTAAGACCTGGAAAACTACCAGAGTTGCCTCAATCTCCAAAAGTGGGGACAAAAATCCTGTCTCAAACTACAGGAACAACATAGACAGACAGAAAAGTTCCTCCTTGAATGCACTCAGAAAGGTAAATCAGGGTGATATGGTTAATACAGTTAAAAACCTTTTAATCACAAATATATAGTAAAACCATTTTGTATAGAGGGGGATGGTAGAAATAATCCACGACCAATCCCTACTGACAAACCAAAACAACCTTCCAAAATAGATATACAGAAGGTAATGAAAATGACAATACACCACCTAGATGTGGGCTCAAGGACTGCAAAAAATCACCAATGTGTAACTTCAGACTTGAAAACCTGTCCTGTTTGCTGAGGTTCTATTATCAAAAAATCAACGTGCCTAAGTTAATGGCATGTTGATACTGGATCTGAAGGGGTGGTAAATCGACTGTCAATTGTTGTTTTGGTTTGTCAGTAGGGATTGGTCGTGGATTATTTCTACCATCCCCCTCTATACAAAATGGTTTTACTATATATTTGTGATTAAAAGGTTTTTAACTGTATTAACCATATCACCCTGATTTACCTTTCTGAGTGCATTCAAGGAGGAACTTTTCTGTCTGTCTATGTTGTTACTATAGTATATATCCTCTATTGCACCAGTCTGTGGGTTACTTGATCTACATACTATTCTTACTTTCGCTGACGCGGGAGCTTCCCTTTTCCCTTTCCCTTCCCCTTTTTCCCATCCTTAGATTAGTCAAACTACAGGCCAATCTCTCTTCTCCTAATACTCTCCTGTGAGGATCCGGGGGTCGCGGCGGCCGCGGCGTGGCCTCCCCTCATGTTCCGGCCGCTACTGCGGGGCGCACCCTGCGTCAGCTCTCTCTGGTCTCGGTGGTTGGGGGACTCCCTCCTCGTCCCCGTCGGGCGCTTGCTGAGCCGCAAGCGGCTCGAGCTGTGACGGCTGCTACTGTGCACGGGCACGCGCCCTCCTCTGTTACAGAGCGCGCGCCAGATCTTTTTAATTTATTCAATGCTCCTGCAGTGAGGCCCCGCCCCCAACACACACACAAAGTTCAATCAGGCTCAAAGACTGCTCACCTGTATTCTTCTTTAGGCAGCCTATCCAGGACAGCTCCATGCACTCCTCCAGGCCTGCCCCCTCTTCCTAGTGGTCAGCCACACTTTATATTGCCTGTCCTGCCACTCATTCATTGCTCGACATAGTCTCCACTGCGGAGGTCTACTCTGGCACTTTCTCTCTCTATTTACAGAGGACTCAACTTGGCTTGGCGGACGTCAACTTCTGGCTCTCTTACCCTGCTTGGACTCCGACCTTCTGGAACTCTCCAGTCCCCGACCTTGGCAACGGCAACGACTACGGAACCTCTCTAACCGGTACCGGCAAGTATTGCTAGCTAACACCACCTGGTCTGGCAACGCCTAAAACACCACACTCCGGACACGCTCCTTTTGCTGCGGGTGCGTGTTCCTTTATGTCCCCACCTCAGTATAAGGGACGGGTCTGGTCTGCGGGCAGCACCTGCGTAACATCTCCAAAGTCATGGAAAAATGTGTCCACTCCCAATTAAGCGATTACTATATCAAGACAAATTTCCCTAGCCAATTCCAATTTGGCTTTCGCCCCAAACACTCCACTGTAACTACCCTGCTAAAAGTTTGCAATGAAATCCAGTGTGGAATTGAACAGTGACAACTCACTGGTGCAATAGTCCTAGATTTTGCAAAGGCTTTTGATACAGTTGATCATGTTATCATGCTTAACAAACTCCAGAGCTCTGGAATAGAGAAGCATGCTTTAAACTGGTTTCATTCCTACCTATCAAGTAGATAACATCTGTCCATCTCAGGCTCTAACTCCAACCCCTTGGATATCACCTATGGTTTCCCGCTAGGCTCTGTTCTGGGTCCCCTACTCTTCTCAGTGTTCGTCAATGATCAACCTACAGCTTGTAAGGGAACTTCAATTCACATGTATGCAGATGACACAATCTTATATGCATACAGCCATAGCCTCTTCGACCTTGAACACATACTTCAATCTGACTTTTTAAGACTTGAAAATTGTATTTCCCAAAACAAACGGTTTTTAAACACTGAGAAGACTGTAACAATGGTATTTGGGACCAAGGCTAAATTTGTAAAGCTTCCAAGCTTCCAATGACTGAGCTGTAGATCAGAACCAACGCTAAAACCACCCTAACTCCTGTTACTAGTTTTAAATACTTGGGCTCCCATTTAACATTCGGGATGCACATTGATACCCTGACATCCAAAACCTATGCCAAACTAGGTGTACTTTACAGGAACAAATCCTCCCTACGCCTGCTGGTTAGAAAGCGTATTGCACAGCAGATGCTAATGTGAATTATAAACTATTGGGGACATAGTATACGGCTCGGCACCCCAAACCCACCTTAGCAAACTTGACACCCTCTTCAAATCAATATGCCGTTTTGTCCTCCAATGCAACTACAACACACATCACTGCGAAATGCTCAAAGAACTAGATTTGTCATCACTTGAGTCTAGGCGCAAAGTCCATCTTTCCCATCTCTTCTGGGCAAGCTACCCGTCTATCTGAACAAGCTCCTCACACCTACCACATGCAGCAATTATCATCTGAGATCTGACTCCAAAAGACTGTTCATGATCCCAAGGTTCAACAAAGTATCCGACCGCTCCTCCTTTTCTTACCGTGCACCCCAAAACTGGAACAATCTACCGGAGACTCTCACAGCCACCACCAGTCTAAGTTCTTTCAAAACTAATGCTATCTCACATTGTAATCTGGTCTGTAACTGTTACATACGCCTATAATATATATTATCTGTAACTGTGCATGCGATGTCTTGCATATAATGTATACGCTGTTCACTTATGTAACTGTATTTGTACCATGTATTATTTGTCATCTTAACTCTATGCCCAGGACATACTTGGAAACGAGAGGTAACTCTCAATGTATTAATTCCTGGTACAGGAAAGAGGATCCAGGGCTCCACGAGTTTTTAGCAAAATAATTTATTCAGAATACACAACGTTTCGGCCTCACTTAGGCCTTTGCAAATGACTGGTCATTACCAGTCACTTGACAAAGGCCTAAGTGAGGCCAAAACGTTGTGAATTAAGAATAAATTATTTTGTTAAAAACCCGTGGAGCCCTGGATCATCTTTCCTGTTGCTGTATACTTGGATTGCTGCAGATAGGCCATCTTTGAACCAGGAGCTCCGGCGTTGTGCGCAAGTATCGCATTTTTTTGCATTTATTTGCACTGTTTTGGTGTGCTACATACCCACATACCTTTACTTCCTGGTAAAACATGTGATAAATAAATAAATAATGGACTGGTAGAGATGTGTGCAGAGGTACATTAACTGGAGACCGATTAAGGTGAAATTAAATCCTGGCTTTAGTGAGCCTGTTCCTTTATCCAGGCAAAGCATACAAAACCAACAAAATAACAAACCCCTATCCCTTTGTAAGGGCTAACTTACTTCCTCAGACCCTATCTTCAGGACTGGAGGGATATTCCATTACAAGCCTATCACCCCAAAGTCTCAGGAAGTACCTTAAGCAGGTGGCTCTCATGTCAGTCTCTGGCAGGTTCCTGGGTCTCTGGATGTCTAGGAAATATAGGTCTCTGGGTGTCTGAGTGTCTTGTTCTCAGCACAGCCTTTGTGCTCAAAACAGTGTCTGTGTGCAGGCTTCTCTGCTCTCCTTCTGTCAGCCCAAATGTGAGCTAAGGAATCTCTCTCCTGTTTCTCACATCAGGATTTTTCTCAGAGTACTAATCAGCAAGGTGGAGTCTGGTTAATTGCCTGTGTGCAATTAACCAGCTCGCTGCTGGATTTAGAGGCAGTTTCTCTTAAACAGTGATAATTCTCTGTTTCATGGCCATTATCTTGGCTCCCACCAAAAGGTCTGACCTGCAGTCTACCCTAAGCAGTTCTCCAAACTGTAATCACTTGCTCAGGCTGTAATTTTATCAAACAGCATACACCTTTTCTAGCCACTCATTGGCCAATTAAGTCAAGTTCTCACTGAGGGTGTCCAGCTGGCTTCAAGTTATCTTAGATGAATGTATTGAAGACATTCTCCAATCTATGAATCCAGTTTAATGATCTAGGTGATAATACTTTTAATTCTTCTCAGTCAAGGGAATTTGTTGCAGTTGTTGTCTGCAAATCTGTTTTCTGATCGAATGAAGTAAGAGAAGAACATTAATTTAACCTAAGAGCTTTCAGTGGTGACTGGTATCCAAAATTCATGTAGCATTACTCTATATAGCTTTCCCTGAAATGCACTTTTTAGCATGGAATTAAATATTACTCTACTATCAATGATTTCTTCAACATATTTTGTTTCCCATTTCTATATGCATTACTTCAAAAATACTAACAAAACGCATACACCAGGACAATGACAGTATTATCACAGTATAAATATGTTCCGTTTTTTTGTGTGAAGGTTTATTCATTTGTACCAGACTAGAAGTCAGATTTAAAAGGAAAATATGACTGATTGTTACATCAATCTGAGACCGAGAAAGAACTCTTCTCTTTATATGGCTACAGAATCACTCAACAAAGGACAAAATGCTGGGGAATCAAATCAAAACGGTTGTTGTTCATAGAGACAAGTAATATGAGAGATTGGTAACAAGAGTTTGTTTCTCCTCATTCTTTCTGAGGATGAGCTGTAATGAGAAGGTGAAAATATATGTTCATTTGTGTTCCTCAGATTCAGCACTGAAAATACCATGAGATCCTTCTAGTGTGAAAATACAGTCTTCAATACAGGTTTCTTGCAGGTCCAATATGTATTGTTAACTTGAGGCAGTTTACAAACCTACACTTCAGTTAGTTACAGACAAGATGTTACAGGTTATAGATGGAGAGCAGTCTTTTGGTTAGATGCTTCTCTCCTGCTCTAAGGTAATGTTCCTCCAGCAATGCGTGATGTAGCTTTTCCTAACTACAAATGAACCTTTTCATTGTAATCTTGTCATAGCTTGTTAGTATAGCAGGGTCATCCCTGACTACTATTCTGCCCTTCTCCTAGCAGTAAGCCCTGGTACAGCAGGCCGCCAGTAGTCATCATGGGGTTTTCCCCCTTCACTGGTGCTGCCCCTGAGTGTCAGAGGAGGTGGGTACAGTAGGTTTGAGATTGCCCAATCCTGGAACAGACCTGGTGCCTCTCTTGACTGTACTTAAGGGCAGACACCGCCCACCTTCGGTTGTTCCTTCCCACTTGAGGAAGGAAGGTCACACAATTGGGAGCCTGAGATTGGGACCTTCCCATATGCTCTTCCCTCCGGGGGAGAGTGAGTATGGACCATAACTCTGCTTCTGCTTGGTAGGAGGGGAAGAGCTAGGATGGCTGCGTGTGCCCTTGGCCCGCAGTGGCGGTCCAGGGACCATCATCCAGTGAATACTGACAGACTGTATCTGGCAGAACACTGCTGAGTAACTGTTACTGCAGGGTGTAGTAATAAACCCGCTCCTGTTTGCAATATACCTCCTGCCTGGTGCGTGACCTTACTGGGGGGAGAGGTAATAAGTTCTACCATGGAAGATCACCTTCAGTTCCTGGAGTCTACGGCAGATGGAGGCGCTGCACTGCTAAGAATATGTGGGGTATGAACCCCAGAAGCCTGTTCCTGTGTCCCCACTACCATCAGCGGATGACTCAGCCCTCCTGTTGCCAGCAGGTATATACACCTTACACCCTGTAATGGCCCCTATCTGCGATTGGGTGGGGGAAACACCATTACATTAGTATGAAAAAACATGTTATAACAAAGCACAAAGCATATACCATATTCATGATTGAAGGTCGTTTATCTGCTGTCCGTGAACCGGATTTATCTTACTTTGATGTTCTCCCAGTTGAACAAGGCAAAGTTTGTTTCTTTTCCACCACGTGAGACTCCGTCTCAGCAGTTTTATAGAACATGTCAAATTAACCAATAAAATGGAAACTTCAGTGAAGCTGAATTCTAAACCCCCAAAATCTATCTACTGAAAGTCCATCTTAATGCTGGGAAAATCATCATATAGCTACGCCAGATGTGATAAATTAGGCGCTCTCACAGAGCAGTGAAAAAAAGTGCAATAGTGCAAATATATATATATATTAAGCAATAATGTGCAAAATATATTGTGATATAAAATATATAGATATATATACAGTTGCTACTCAGTGCTAACCCTCCAGTAGGGAATGTCTCCGTTGGTCCCAAAAGGCTGAATGTTTCTTCACAAATCCAGGGGAAGCATGGGAGATTATCAACATGAAATAAAAAGAAATACAAATATAATCATATTTATTTCCAATATAGTGCTGCAATGTTCTCGACGCGGCACATTCATTTAGCAGGAACTAATCTCTGCCACTGCAGAGTTTACAATCTAGTTTTTGGTGCCAGGATCACGAGGAGAAAAAATGACCTACTGATAATCAACTAGAGCTGACAATGGGAGTGGAAGAGGACTCATCAGCTGCAAAGGCCGCAACGTTACCACTATACTGCTCCTTATGTTCTAGGCTCATCAGCTGTAAAAGCCGCAACGTTACCACTATACTGCTCCTTATGTTCTAGGCTCATCAGTGGCAAAGGCAGCGACGTTACCACTATACTGCTCCTTATGTTCTATTCTCCTCAGCTGCAAATGCAGGGATGTTACCACTGCACTCTTCCTTCTGTTCTATTCTCATCAGCTGCAAAGGCCGCGACGTTACCATTATACTGCTCCTTATGTTCTAGGCTCATCAGTGGCAAAGGCAGCGACGTTACCACTGTCTGTCTCCTTATGTTCTGGGCTCATCAATGGCAAAGGCAGCGACGTTACCACTGTCTGTCTCCTTATGTTCTGGGCTCATCAGCTGCAAAGACAGTGACATTACCACTATACTCCTCATTATGTTCTAGGTTCATCAGCATCGAAGAGATGTGATGGGTGCTCCAACAGTCCTGGAATATTATATATGTTCATCAATCATATAAAAACAGTGAAGACTCAAAAGATGGAGTGGGTAAACTACTGGGTGAGTGACTAAAGCCACTGAAGGCATGAATCTCCTGAAGGCAACAGAAAAAATATGTTTAACACACTTCGCTGTACCTCATTGGAAATAAATATGATAAATTCCAGCACTCACCCCAGTTTGTAGTAATGAGGATCCATAATAATACAGTACATCTTTGAAGATCTTACCCACTCCTAGAGCCCACTGGATTTCTGGGGGCGTGTCCAGCCGCTGATTACGTTCCAAACGATCCAAAATATGCAAAAGAATGCGCAAAGCAGCGCACTGCCCAGGGACTCAGGTGTATCAAAAGTAAGAAATAGATTTATTGTCAGTCAGACATAGCAAACAAGGATGTAAAGACCCTCTTTGTAAAGACCCTCTGACTGACAATAAATCTATTTTTTACTTTTGATACACCTGTGTCCCTGGGCAGTGCGCTGCTTTGTGCATTCTTTTGCATATTTTGGATCATCAGCAGCAGACAGTGACGTTACCACTATAATCCTCCTTAAGTTCTGGGCTCATCAGCTGCAAAGGCAGCGACTTTACCACTATACTCCTCCTTATGTTCTAGGCTCATCAGCTGCAAAGGCAGCGCTGTTACCACTGTACTTCTTATGTTCTAGGCTCATCAGCTGCAAAGGCAGCGCTGTTACCACTGTACTTCTTATGTTCTAGGCTCATCAGCTGCAAAGGCAGCGCTGTTACCACTGTACTTCTTATGTTCTAGGCTCATCAGCTGAAAAGGCAGCGCTGTTACCACTGTACTTCTTATGTTCTAGGCTCATCAGCTGCAAAGGCAGCGCTGTTACCACTGTACTTCTTATGTTCTAGGCTCATCAGCTGCAAAGGCAGCGATGTTACCACTGTACTTCTTATGTTCTAGGCTCATCAGCTGCAAAGGCAGCGACGTTACCACTATACTGCTCCTTATGTTCTAGGCTCATCAGTGGCAAAGGCAGCGACGTTACCACTATACTGCTCCTTATGTTCTATTCTCCTCAGCTGCAAATGCAGGGATGTTACCACTGCACTCTTCCTTCTGTTCTATTCTCATCAGCTGCAAAGGCCGCGACGTTACCATTATACTGCTCCTTATGTTCTAGGCTCATCAGTGGCAAAGGCAGCGACGTTACCACTGTCTGTCTCCTTATGTTCTGGGCTCATCAATGGCAAAGGCAGCGACGTTACCACTGTCTGTCTCCTTATGTTCTGGGCTCATCAGCTGCAAAGACAGTGACATTACCACTATACTCCTCATTATGTTCTAGGTTCATCAGCATCGAAGAGATGTGATGGGTGCTCCAACAGTCCTGGAATATTATATATGTTCATCAATCATATAAAAACAGTGAAGACTCAAAAGATGGAGTGGGTAAACTACTGGGTGAGTGACTAAAGCCACTGAAGGCATGAATCTCCTGAAGGCAACAGAAAAAATATGTTTAACACACTTCGCTGTACCTCATTTGAAATAAATATGATAAATTCCAGCACTCACCCCAGTTTGTAGTAATGAGGATCCATAATAATACAGTACATCTTTGAAGATCTTACCCACTCCTAGAGCCCACTGGATTTCTGGGGGCGTGTCCAGCCGCTGATTACGTTCCAAACGATCCAAAATATGCAAAAGAATGCGCAAAGCAGCGCACTGCCCAGGGACTCAGGTGTATCAAAAGTAAGAAATAGATTTATTGTCAGTCAGACATAGCAAACAAGGATGTAAAGACCCTCTTTGTAAAGACCCTCTGACTGACAATAAATCTATTTTTTACTTTTGATACACCTGTGTCCCTGGGCAGTGCGCTGCTTTGTGCATTCTTTTGCATATTTTGGATTATCAGCAGCAGACAGTGACGTTACCACTATACTCCTCCTTATTTTCTAGGCTCATCAGCTGCAAAGACAGTGACATTACCCTATACTTCTCCTTATATCCTAGGCTCATCAGCTGCAAAGGCAGCGACTTTACCACTATACTCCTCCTTATGTTCTAGGCTCATCAGCTGCAAAGGCAGCGACTTTACCACTGTACTTCTTATGTTCTAGGCTCATCAGCTGCAAAGGCAGCAACGTTACCACTATACTCCTCCTTATGTTCTGGAGATAGTGTGCATGTGCTTAAGCACAATAGGCAAATATCACTACACACTATATGAAACGCAGCTGAAGGATATTTTCTTTAACCCCAAAAAAAGCAGAAAGGAGACCTGTATACTGTGTCTTGGAGACAATGCAAATACCAAGTTTTAATGTATCTTGGTCAGCTGTACATAGCACAACGATGAGCAGGAATGCAGAATTTGGTACTGTATGACTTGCAGTTCTCTCTCTGCTTTGAAAACACTCTTTGTGTAAGCTGTTGTACTTCTGGTAGTTTAAATGTTTTATTGTAAATCTTACTCTGTGTTTCACCGTGCCTGGGTTATTTCTTTTTTTGGGGAAGCACCTTTTAATATGATTAATTCTTTAAAAAATAGCAGCCCTCATTTTAGGTAGTATGTGTATATCCTTGGTATTTGATTGGAGAAATACTAAATCCCATCCCTCTCTCCCCTGCACAAGCTATATACAGCATGCGGCCGTGCGTTCCTATGCGAACGCGCGTGCACGTGCCGCATGCTTTTCATGTTTATAGAGCAGGGAGCTGTGTATGTGTGTGTATATGTGTGTATATGTGTGTATATGCAACTATATGTGTGTGTTGTGTGTGTATATTTGTGTATATGCAACTATATGTGTGTGCATGGGTTGTGTGAGTGTATGTGAGTGTATGTGAGTGTATGTGAGTGTATGTGTGTGCATGGGTTGTGTGAGTGTATGTGAGTGTATGTGAGTGTATGTGAGTGTATGTGTGTGCATGGGTTGTGTGAGTGTATGTGAGTGTATGTGAGTGTATGTGAGTGTATGTGTGTGCATGGGTTGTGTGAGTGAAAGGAAGACCTAAGCAAGATTTTTTAAAGAAAATAAAAGTTTAATAAATATTTTTTTTTGTTCCGCAATTATTGACACACACACGCACACACGCGTACACACGCACACACGCACACACGCACACACGCACATACACACACACACACACACACACACACACACACACACACACACACACACACACACACACACACACACACACACACACACATACACAAACACACACACACACACACACACATACACACATACACACATACATACACACATACATTTCAGAGCCGGTAGCGGCGCGAAAAGATGTATTTCTTCATCTTCGCCGCCGTCTGTCGGCTCCCCTCTCCCTGCTGTGCGCACGCGCGGCCCTTCTATAGAAAGTCTGACTAACGTCAGCCAACTAAAATTCTGAGCGCGCACGGCATAGCGCGCGCACAGCACAGCGCGCGCACTGCACTATAGAACGTGCCTTAGGAATGACTTAACTATTAATAAACTTTTTAGGCCGCTCTCTGGGATTGTGCAACCCATGAAAACTAAAATAAAAAAGATATAAAACACCCGAAAGTGACCATGATAATATCACTCCCCTTTTCTCCGGCCACTCCGGCCACTCCGGGCAGACTTCTCTGCAAGTCCACATTCCCAAATCCCTCTACTTGCAGAGATGATTTACAGTAATTAGTGTCTCGTTAAACCCTGGGTGATCTTTACAGGACCTGTGTGGATATGCGTTGTTGGGGTGAACACCTCTTTTGCATATCATTACCAGCAACTCCTCCTTAAGTTAATAACGGACCGCTTTGGGTCTGAGCCTGAAAGGCAGGGGAAGAAAGCGAAGACAGGGCATCAAAGTTAGCAGCATGTTCCCTGAGAGATGTAGCTGTGTTAAAAACCTACCCTGAATATAACCCTGGCTGTTTAGACAAGTGTATGGCCATTTGGGCAATGGAAAAAGCAGAATACTTGTGCACATTTTGCTCATCAATATCTGCAGCTCGGGCCACATTTTGTTGCTTGCTATTTTCTCCATCAGTCTTCCATGTGCAAATTGTCATTCTCCTCCACAGTGAAATCTTAAATGAAGGGGTGTAAGTTACCCAATTCCACTCATCTGCAGGCAGCCAGAGAAGCGCTTCATACGGTGAAACTGTAAATGATTTGACTGTGCTGTAACATGCCAGTGCAACGGGATGCTCCTAAAAGATGCGTTCTATCTATGTGACAGGCCCCTGACAGCTCCACGCCGAGCCCTGAAATGGACATTCTGTAGCACACAAAAAGCTCTTAACTGCAACATGGAAACACAAAGTAAAATAAGCCCATTACAGGTGTAATACAACGTACACACATTGTGATTACACCGAAACAATCTATTTTTGTGAGATGCATTATTTAAGTTTTCCTCAAAATATTTGTTGAGCTATTAGCAATAACAACACAAAAAAATCATATCAGAAACATTATACAAATAATCTTTTTTTTTTAATTTCTTTTAATATTTCAAAGTTATAAAAGAAAAGAAGAGACATTGACAAAATCCCATTATGATAAGCAACTGGATTTTCAAATCAAGAGGATCCATCAGCAGTCAAAAAGGCAAATCAGGGACAAATGGACAAAGCATTTCTATATACGGCAACGTTTCAGGATATATGGCATCAGAGAGCACCTCATTGGGAAATTGAACAGGTCTACAACTGCCCCTCTCGCCTCAGTTGAGCCTGCAGAATGGCAGCAGTTTCTTTTAATGGGGCTAGAGTATCTTTTTAAACATTTGCAGGTCATTTTTTAAATAAACACTCAATTTATTAAGAAAATGTAATTTCTTTGTTTACAATTGTACCATATCTTACTACAAAGCATAGGGGAGAACAACAGGTGGTCTAATGGCTGTGTTATAGGTGGGAATGGTATTAATCAATATTGTAATATACTTTAGATTGTTTAGCTAATAAAAGAATGGGCTCAATTAAGTTTATTACTATTCCAAATGTTTCTTCCCATTCTTGATCATTCCTATATAGTATGGCCTTCACATTCCAGGAAAATGTGATATCACAACTAGTGGGAATATATTGTAGAACTCTGTACCAGCGTTTCTTTATTTTCCTACAATCCCAGCACTGCGGCTTTAAGTCCAGATGGGTCTGCTACATTGGTGGCATTCATTTAAACTGTGATAGTTAGATTTGACCCATGTGCTAGGAGAATAATATGCTTTGAAGTATAACTGTCTTAGATCTTTTATTTTCCTTTTTTTATTTTTCTAATTTAATTTTTCTAATTGCATTAATGTCCTCCCAAAATATATTTTGATCAATAATATCCGGAAAATCTTTCTTGCCAACTAGAGAAGTTAGTCGATTCGCCGCTGAGCTCAAACCGGTCTCTCGAAGGTCGGTATATGTGATTCTGAAAAACCTGCCGATTTGGTTATGTGCATAGCTGTCATGATAGTGTTTGAGGACTTAAGTTCAGTATATATTTTAAGCAAATTCTGTATTTAACATAGGGTTTGATAGTGGAGGTGATTATGATCAAGAAGAACTGCTTTATTGTATGGTTCTCTAGAAAATGTGAGATTTTATTTAGACCCAAAATGACCCACATTTTAAAATGTGTCTCCTGCCGGGATCTTGGTCTGGCTAACCAATGGTACAGTGTAGGTAGCTGGAGACCTACAAATTCAAGTTAAACATGTTAATACTGCACAAGTTCTCCAGGCTCACATGGCGGTATTTAGCAGGACTTGACGTTGTATTTCTTCCTAGAGAAGTGCCTCCTTGGCATGAGGTAAGTGTGCAAATTACATTGGGTGATCCATACATTCTTCTATTTTGGCGTTAGCCCAAAAACACTTGGCCAGTAGCCAATCAATCAGATATCTTGTTATAAAAGAAAACAAGATTTGGGAAATGATGGCCTCCTTTATCCCTGCTTGTACCTATATAAAATCATTAATGGACTTGATAGCACCAGTATCTCGTTTCCTATGCAACAGAAGAGGCAGCATTTAAAGAGGATAAAGAATCGTAGGGACAGGGACCATTTTAATTAAGTTAATTCTCCTGTGAGAGATAATGGAAGATCTGTCCACTCCTCCAACTCCTTACATATCATTTGGATGTAAGGGTGTAGATTCATTTACAATGGTTTCTTAAATTAACATGCATTAAAAATCCCCAGATATTTACATGATGACTTCACAACCGAAAAGGGTGCGTAGTATTTTGGATTTCTCTTTTAGCTAATAATCACTGATTTGGTTAATTACCATGGGATCCAGCAGTCAGTTTTTGGTGGCCTAGGAGGTGGCTAGTAGGGCTGTTGTGTGTATGTTTTTGTATTGTGGGTAGCGGTGGTGGGTGAAGGGGGTATTAGCCCCAAGGATGGGTGTTTAGGGCTACTGGGTGGGTAGCGGGAAGGATTAACCCTTTCATTACCTTAGTAGTATTAACCGCCAAGGTAATGAAGGGGTAAAGTCCAACCGCAACCCCTCCCGCAAGGCCTAAACACCCACCAAGGGCCAAATACCACCTTCACCCACCCCCGCTACAAACAATAAGCATGGCACTGGTGGTTAACCCCTTCATTGCCTTAGCAGTTAGCTGCTAAGGTAATGAAGTTGACTGTAAATGCATTTTTATTGCTTCGGATTCATGCTGGGGGTCTCCGGTGCTGATATTAATGGATATTAGCTCTGGAGACCCCCGGCATCAATCCGATGCAGGAAAAAAGCATTTATTTTCCTAAGGCCCGTCTCGCCGCTCCTAAGCAGGATTCCACACCCTCTCACCAAATTTTCCTGGCGTGATGATTTGGACTGAAATTTGCCATTCTAGAGCCGCGATAGGTGTCGATAACCTAGTCACTGCTACTAGAATTGCACAAGTTTATAAACCTGCAGAAAAGCGTCGAAAAGCGGCGAAAAGCGGCGAAAAGCGGCTTCTCGCTGCTCACTCTGCAATTTTTTTTATTAACCAAATTTTGGGGGGAGATTCTGTCTTTTATCACTCACTTATCGACGCTTACTGAATCGGAGTAGGCCTTATGGGCGATAAGTGCTCGATAAGTGGTTTATGAATGCTTAGTGCATAGGCTCCTAAGAGCGACTGACCTCTAATTACATCCCCTGAAGAAGCGACTCTGCGAAACGGCTGTTTGGATCGCTGCAGTAGACTAACATGGGCATCTAAGTGCTATTGCAAGAATTTGCTTAATAGCTTGTTGAGCCTCCGAGTACAATGCATGGTTTGTGAGATTACTGTGATACAGCTGATATGAGCACTTCTCACACTACAACAGTACCGCAAGTAGCCTAACAGTTTCTAGTAACCTCATAGTTGTTATTAGGTACTTATGAGGTTTAGCACAGCTTACTTTGAGTGTTATCCTTTCAACACTCACGCAGTCATTACACCCTGGTACACATGCATATACAGGGCATAACAGCTGACAGGATACTCGCCTTATACTGTTTATGTGGCTAAGGGAGGGGGAGTAGGTATAATCAGCTCTTTTTATTCCCTTCGTTGGTTTTCACTGTTTTACTACCTAGTACTGTGCTATTTCCAATTCTCTACCTGCTATCTATCTATAGATACTACATGTTTAGCATACTTATTATGAGTATGGATATTCTTTAATATAGTACCAAATGTAGGGTGGTTGTGGGAGGGGGGAGTTTGCCTAGGAGCTCCCTTCCTCTTAGTAGGCGCTACCGCCTATTTTTTGAGGCTATCCAGCCTGGTTACTACCCAATCCTATGGGACAGTTACGATAATACTGTGTTTGAGCTTCCATTTTTGTAGCTCCATTTTTTGCATCCTGGAGGCTCTTTTAACACCCTATATTTTAACTTTATATTATGATTAAAATTGTTTTTATATTACTCATCAGATCATCGCACCTTTTGGCTGTTCCGTGCCCTGCCCTTTCCTATTTTGGGTATATTACACTATTGTACTATGTAGTGTGATTAAGTGCTGTTATATAGGGGACCTCACTGGTCTATTGGCCCTTCTTTGGTCGGTTGCTTACCAGTATCTGACTATATTGTCTAGGGAATTAATCAATCTTAGACATAGTGGCGTGAGCCTTTTATAGGCAGGTATAATATTTAGCCTCCTTTTCTTGGGGTTGAGGAGGAGCGCTGGATCTGTTGCGAAACGCGTAGAGTTAGAGAGATTCTGCGCCTGGAAGGACTGGCAAACTACTTCTAAGATTACTCCCATTCTGGCTTCCCGCCCTCACCCGTGACGCGAAACCGGAAGTGACGCGACGGCATAGATTGGCATTGAACTACACTGTGAGGGGAAAGTGAAGCACCGAACAGCAGCCTGCTTCTATCGGCGGTTCTCTCCACCACCCAATCTTATAATGGAAAATGTGAGTTTCCTGATAACCTGTGCATAATACATTTGTATAGTTCATACTATTTGCACTATTTGTGGTTTTCTTTATTTTCATATCACCCACTTCACTGAGGGGATACAGACTCCAGTAACATAAAGGGCTCCAGTCAGAGAGAGAAGGATCTCTGACATGCAGTGATTTTATACGATTTTTGTGAGTTCATTTCTTATGTTTTACATCGTTTTAAAGCAGTGAATTACCATCTGCACTATATATATTTATATTCTTTTACATATCACGAGATCCAGCGCTCCTCCTCAACCCCAAGAAAAGAATACTTCACATCCTGGGATTAGGAACGATCCCATTAGAGGAAGTTGAGCTGCTGCTGTACACTGTTTTTACTTTTTATCTTTTACACTATATGGTGATAGGTTAATTGTGTGTACTTAAGGTGTGTCACTTATCACACTAATTACTATATTGTTTAGGAAGCGCCCAGTCCATCCACTTCCCCCACTCCCTCACCCACTGTATAATATTTAGCCACTGGATTTATCACTCTTCGAGAGTCCACCGGATTAAATATCTGTTTCGTTATTTGTCTTCAGGTGTTTTTGTTATTTTTTGTTTGTATCATTCCAGTTGGAAAGGCATCTTCTACTACCCTGAAATCTCTTCAGATAATTACTTGTTGTATCATCCACCAAGATTTTATTGATGATAATACCAGAAAAAATTGTTCTGCGTTATTTGGAGCAAATATTATAATAATAATATTATATTAATAATGAAGCAGATTTTTACTAGATATATCTTCCTTTAGAAATATGTATCTATCCTAAGTGTCTGCATTCACCTCCAGAACTTCATTTTGAAACCTCTTCAATACAGAAGAAACCTTCAAGAACATATGAAATATGCTTTGGGATTCCAAAACTGCAGGAGAAAACTTGTAATGTTAAACTTATTCAACATAAGAAAACTTTCCAAGAAAATCTGTTCTCTTCTCTTCTGCTCTGTTCAAGAACAAATCTGCTTCACCCAGGGAGTCGCAAAAGTTTAGACCCTCATGTGTTTGAATGCGCAGAGACGGGCATTTTGGCGTAATTTATTTTCTTTTCTTGAATAGTTTCCTTGAATAGTTATGAAATAAGTGTAGCCTGGCAGATTGATTCCTGTGCTGGGAACATCTTTATTTTTTTTTAAATTAAGTAATTTAATCATAATTGTTCTAGGTCTTTTGAATCTGGAGTTCTCATAATACACTCTCCAATCTCTCCACTTTCTCAACTTTTAGTGGACAATCATTTATCCCTCTTTAGAATTCTAGGTAATTCCGTTGAGGCAAATGTCAAGATATCTTTCATTTGAACTGATTCAAAATGACCAATTCATCTCATGTTTTTCCTTCTCGAACGGTTTTTAAGTTTGTCAATTCTTGCCAAAAGATTGGTATTTTGCTTAGTAGGACACTCCAACTGGATCTCATGGGATGCCATCGGGCTATCAATGTCAGATATCCATTGTTCAGTTCTATACACTGCTGAAGGATTTGTTCTTTATGGTCAGAAAAATACTCATATTAGTTGTACGAATGAAACTCAAAGATGTTTCCATAGGTCGTGTATTGGAGAACTATCTGAATCAGGTGGAGCATTTGCAGATGTTCCTTTAGAATTGAAGAGCCTGACTCTCCTAATGCTGTTTGCAGCCCGTGTTGTTTAGCTGTCACTGTGATCTCACCGGGAAGACACCTTTTGTCAGGGATGTCCCTGTTGGTGCTGAAACTCTGATTGCTTTCGCTCTGGAAAGTCTCCCGCTCTGCCACCGGGACTGCTGTTACCTGCTGTGGAATCCTCCCGCTCTGCCATGGGACTGCTGTTACCTGCTGTGGAAGTCTCCCGCTCTGCCATGGGACTGCTGTTACCTGCTGTGGAAGTCTCCCGCTCTGCCATGGGACTGCTGTTACCTGCTGTGGAAGTCTCCCGCTCTGCCATGGGACTGCTGTTACCTGCTGTGGAAGTCTCCCGCTCTGCCATGGGACTGCTGTTACCTGCTGTGGAATCCTCCCGCTCTGCCATGGGACTGCTGTTACCTGCTGTGGAAGTCTCCCGCTCTGCCATGGGACTGCTGTTACCTGCTGTGGAAGTCTCCCGCTATGCCATGGGACTGCTGTTACCTGCTGTGGAATCCTCACGCTCTGCCATGGGACTGCTGTTACCTGCTGTGGAAGTCTCCCGCTCTGTCACCGGGACTCGTGTTACCTGCTGTGGAAGTCTCCCGCTCTGCCATGGGACTGCTGTTACCTGCTGTGGAATCCTCCCGCTCTGCCATGGGACTGCTGTTACCTGCTGTGGAAGTCTCCCGCTCTGCCATGGGACTGCTGTTACCTGCTGTGGAAGTCTCCCGCTCTGCCATGGGACTGCTGTTACCTGCTGTGGAATCCTCCCGCTCTGCCATGGGACTGCTGTTACCTGCTGTGGAAGTCTCCCGCTCTGCCATGGGACTGCTGTTACCTGCTGTGGAAGTCTCCCGCTCTGCCATGGGACTGCTGTTACCTGCTGTGGAATCCTCCCGCTCTGCCATGGGACTGCTGTTACCTGCTGTGGAAGTCTCCCGCTCTGCCATGGGACTGCTGTTACCTGCTGTGGAATCCTCCCGCTCTGCCATGGGACTGCTGTTACCTGCTGTGGAAGTCTCCCGCTCTGCCATGGGACTGCTGTTACCTGCTGTGGAATCCTCCCGTTCTGCCATGGGACTGCTGTTACCTGCTGTGAAAGTCTCCCGCTCTGCCATGGGACTGCTGTTACCTGCTGTGGAATCCTCCCGCTCTGCCATGGGACTGCTGTTACCTGCTGTGGAATCCTCCCGCTCTGCCATGGGACTGCTGTTACCTGCTGTGAAAGTCTCCCGCTATGCCACCGGGACTGCTGTTACCGGCTGTGAAAGTCTCCCGCTATGCCACCGGGACTGCTGTTACCTGCTGTGGAAGTCTCCCGCTCTGCCATGGGACTGCTGTTACCTGCTGTGGAATCCTCCCGCTCTGCCATGGGACTGCTGTTACCTGCTGTGGAAGTCTCCCGCTCTGCCATGGGACTGCTGTTACCTGCTGTGGAATCTTCCCGCTCTGCCATGGGACTGCTGGTACCTGCTGTGGAATCTTCCCGCTCTGCCATGGGACTGCTGTTACCTGCTGTGGAATCCTCCCGCTCTGCCATGGGACTGCTGTTACCTGCTGTGGAAGTCTTGCAGAGAGCTCTCTGGGTTTCCTGATTACCTCATTGCCTGCACCTGCTTCCTTGGCCTCAGCCAGGCCTATATATGATCTCCCTTTCCCGCTGCCAGTTGCCTGTCTATTGTGGTTCTTCCCAGTACTCAAGCTTGCTTTTTCCTGGTTGCCTGTTATTTACTTTTACTGAGTTACAGAACCTGCTCGGACTTCACTTCCCGGCTGCCAGTCCAGAGCTCTACTTTTCTCCTGACCATTAATACCCGCCTGCTAGCCTGTCCCATGCACTGGACTCCAGCCCCACAGTTGGATGCTGTGTCGCCCTTGTCTATCAATTGCAGAGGAAAACCTTTTTGGTATTACCCCTGTAGCTGTTACAGGAAAGGCTTCTCCAGGAAGGTCAAATAAAACGCTTTATCCTCAGGCTTTCCGTCCCCTTGTAACATCATTTGGTTCTCAAGGATCCTTCACTGACATGCGTTTTTTAGTGAAGTGGCTGTTTGTGCATACAGGGTTTATTTGCATTGTGCTGCTGTCAGTCCAGGGGAATGTTTTCTTCTCTGATAGACTTGCTGCTAGACATAAACGTGCCATAAACTAGACTTAGGCCCCTCACAGCATTATCCACTTGCGCATATTCCTTTTCACGGCAGAAGCTGAGTCTCAAAGGCTCTTTGATTCTTGTCATCTCGCTAATATAATCAAATCGACTGACAGTTACAGGTATATCCATAGTTAAGTAATGCCGTTGTTGCAGCTGTTTTAGAAAAATTAGGTTTTCGTCAGGGGTCTTGTTGTTAGACCATTGCACATGGTGGATCTATGGGGTTAGACAAGAAAAGACAAAACAAAATCTCCAAACTGGGCAGAAACATAAAAACAAGGAATGGGTACCATGACCAACACACCGTACTACACCGTTTGCCAAGATTTCGATACAAATAACCTTCCAAACGGTGTGGATGGGAGTAGATTGTGAGCGAACAGAATGAGGCTCAGGACTTTGCAACCACCATCTTAGCCAACCTCCCGGAGGTCCAACGGTCCATCCATTATTTAACAAATGGGTTACAATAGAAACAGCAGTAACCGAGAACTTTACCCACATTAAGTCATTACTTAAAATCCAATTTCAAAGGCACTATATTTAACAAATCAAAATCTAATGTTTCATCTTGGAATCAGCCAATGGTTTCAGCAAAATGTTACTTGCACCATAAAAAATATAAAGATAGATTAAAAACTGAAAATGTTTGTTAAGAGAATTGCTATCTGGGCTAATATCAAAATTATTCTATGGCATTTTCCACGGGTGAATTAAAAGCTACTAGATATTTTTGTAAATGTTTAAATATTTCTTGGCAAATATGTAAATTTTTGATCTCCAATTATTTAATATTTCAATCACATGCAATTTTGTTGTTGTTGCTAATTCTTATTAAGCTTTGTCCTCTTTAGTCTACTCCCAATACAGCCAAAAACACATATCAGTGTGCTTCCCTTTTCATATGTTCTCATTTGTTCTTGTTAATTACGTATGTGCCCGGAGCATTTCTAATGCTCATGTAGAGCGCTCTCGGTACCTTATCCTTACTGTCTTGATGACTGACATTTTCCTTGCTTTTGCCCACAGCACATTCTAGTTTTTCCTCTTTATGTCCCATTGAGTTTGCTGTAACATAAGCTTCTACTGCAGAATAATTGCAGCCCATTTAATTTGGGTATGTCCTGAACATCACAAAAAAATGTGGTGAGTGACTTTAATATATAAACCAGTTATGCTTTAATGAATGGGAGCAGCCAGATGATCACACCACTATGACAGCAGTTTTATTTGATTCTATGGGGCCTATTCACAAAGCAGTCAAGATAAAATCAGTGCATTTGCGTCCGACTATGGGTCCTATGCATGAAGTGCCGATAAGCCACTTATCGAGGCCTTTTCTCCAAAAAGGCCTACTGCTATTCAGTAAGCCCTGATAAGTCGCAGATAAAAGCCCTTTTCGGCAATTTGTTTTTCCGAGGCGGGGAAAAAAAATCGCCAAACGAACATCGAGAAGCCACTTATCGGCAGGTTTTCAAACTCGTGCAATTCTAGTATCCCCGATTAGCTTATCAAGGCTAATCATGACTCTAGAATAGAGATTTCCTCTCAAAATTCTCCCGCCAGGAAAAGATGGCAGGTAGGTGGTGAGAAGCTGCCAATAAGTGGCGAGAGGGGACTTAGATCGGCTGCAGGGATTTTTATGCAGTAAAAATCCCTATCTGTAACTTCTGCAGCCAATCTCGTGCGTGGGAATAATATTCCTGCCTATCCCAGGGTTGCCCCTACTTGGCAAAACCTGGCAGAGGGCTTCATAGTTTGCTAAGGGCATGCGCGAACCTCACACATTTGCCGCTTAGCATACCAGACCAAGCCCCCTTACCTGGCGACATTTTGTCTGAGATGGCCGGACATCTGTGCCATTTGCTAAGATGGGTGATACTTGAATTACCCCTCCCCACTTCACACTTTTAGTCGGCTAATGCTTTCAACTACAGGCTTTTCCAGACATTGGGGAACCAAACCAATGGGTGGCTTAGAAGTCCTAGCATTGCTCACCTCGCAGGAATTTCCTGCCAAACATTTATAAAGTACCGCAATTACTTGAGTGTTTCCCTGTGTTCCGGCCATCTGAAGGAAAATCCCGCCTATAATGTTGGAACCATTAAAATAGGGGGACTTTCATTCATCAATTTTTATGAAACTTTATAAAAATTGCGTTATAACCTTTTTTTTAATCATTTTACTCCCTCAGCACTTACAGCAAATCTGAGCGCTAGGACCTTCCTAGCAGAAGTTAACAAAACGCTATGTGCTGTGTGCTGTGTGCTGTGTGCTGTGTGCTGTGTGCTGTGTGCTGTGCTGTGCTGTGTGCTGTGCTGTGTGCTGTGTGCTGTGTGCTGTGTGCGGTGTGCGGTGTGCGGTGTGCGGTGTGCGGTGTGCGGTGTGCGGTGTGCGGTGTGCTGTGTGCTGTGTGCTGTGTGCTGTGTGCTGTGTGCTGTGTGCTGTGTGCTGTGTGCTGTGTGCTGTGCTGTGTGCTGTGCTGTGCTGTGCTGTGTGCTGTGTGCTGTGCTGTGTGCTGTGCTGTGCTGTGTGCTGTGTGCTGTGTGCTGTGTGCTGTGTGCTGTGTGCTGTGTGCTGTGTGCTGTGTGCTGTGTGCTGTGCTGTGTGCTGTGTGCTGTGCTGTGCTGTGCTGTGCTGTGTGCTGTGCTTTGTGCTGTGTGCTGTGTGCTGTGTGCTGTGTGCTGTGCAGTGTGCAGTGTGCAGTGTGCAGTGTGCAGTGTGCAGTGTGCTGTGCAGTGTGCTGTGTGCTGTGTGCTGTGTGCTGTGCAGTGTGCAGTGTGCAGTGTGCAGTGTGCAGTGTGCAGTGTGCAGTGTGCAGTGTGCTGTGTGCTGTGTGCTGTGTGCTGCTGGGTTTTAAAAGCATTTTTCCTTTGCACGGTTACAGGAAAACACTGCTATTGAAATAACATGATTCTCGCCCCCTTATACCTGGTGGGAGACACAGACATGTTTTATTAAAAACACAGTGTTCATGCCATTACTGGGTTGAAGAGCTGACAATCACAATTCCCCAATATGGCTCAGACGCGCACAGCCAGGCATAATACCTTTATTGACAGGCCTGGGTACCCATTCACCGTCACACACGGGACAGACCGTTACACACACGCGGGACAGACCGCTACACATACGCGGGACAGACCATTACACACACGCAGGACAGACTGCTACACACACGCGGGACAGACCACTACACACACGGAGCAGACCGTTACACACACGCACGTGGGAAACACCGCTGCACACACGCGGGACAGATCGCTACACACACGCGGGACAGACCACTACACACACGGAGCAGACCATTACACACACGAGGGACAGACCGCTACACACACGCGGGACAGACCACTACACACACGGAGCAGACCATTACACACACGCGGGACAGACCGTTACACACACGCGGGACATACCGTTACACACACGCGGGACAGACCACTACACACACGGAGCAGACCGTTACACACACGCGGGACAGACCGCTACACACACGCGGGACAGACCGCTACACACACGCGGGACAGACCGCTACACACACGCGGGACAGACCGCTACACACACACGAGACAGACCGCTACACACACGCGGGACAAACCGTTACACACCTGCACGTGGGAAACACCACTGCACACACGCGGGACAAACCGCTACTCACACGCGGGACAGACCACTACACACACAGAGCAGACCGTTACACACACGAGGGACAGACCGCTACACACACGCGGGACAGACCGCTACACACACGCGGGACAGACCGCTACACACACGGAGCAGACCGTTACACACACGAGGGACAGACCGCTACACACACGCGGGACAGACCGTTACACACACGCGGGACAGACCGCTACACAAACGGAGCAGACCGTTACACACACGCACGTGGGAAACACCATTGCATACACACAGGACATACCACTACACTTGGGGCCCGCACGTGAGACAGACCACTACACACACACGGTAGAAGACCGCTACACACACAAACAAGGGACAGACCGCTACACACACACACACACACACACACACATGGGACAGATGGCTACACACACGTGAGATAGACCGCTACACACACAAACAAAAATGGGACAGACCGCTACACACACAAACAAACGCACGTGGGACAGACCGCTACACGCACGCACACACAGGACAGCCTGCAAAACACACACGGGACAGACCGCTGCACACACACACACATGCGTGAGACAGACCGCTACACACAAACACACACACGGGACAGACCTCTACGCACACACATGGGACAAACCGCTGCACACACACATGCGTGAGTCAGACCGCTACACACACACATGGCACAGACCGCTACACACACGGTACAGACCACTTCACACACACACACACACACACACACACACACACACACACACACACACACACACACACACACACACACACACACACACACACACACACACACACACACACACACACACACACACACACACACACACACGACATACCGCTCTACACACATACAAAGGACAGACCGCTACACACACACATTACAGACCACTACACACACACGTGACAGACTGCTACACAAGCATACCAGGGACAGACGCTAAACACACACATGCACGTGGGACAGATAACTACACAAATACACACACAGGAAAGACTGCTACACACACAGAAATCATGGGGCCCAGGGCAAATTAAAGGAGCAGCCCCCCCCCCCCCAACCCATAACGCACCCCCCCCAACCCATAACGCACATATCACAGAAACATTTTTACCACGCAACTTTTTCTTAACCCCCCAATACATATAAAAATATACCCCCACTCCCCCCAATACATATTAAAATATACACCCACCCCAATACATTTAAAAATATACACCCACCCCAATACATATAAAAATATACACCCACCCCTAATACATATAAAAATATACACCCAACCCCAATACATATAAAAATATACCCCCACTCCCCCCAATACATATAAAAATATACCCCCACTCCCCCCAATACATATAAAAATATACACCCACCCCCAATAAATATAAAAATATACCCCCACTCCCCACAATACATATAAAAATATACACCCACCCCCAATACATATAAAAATATACATCCACCCCCAATACATATCAAAATATACCCCCACTCCCCCAATACATATCAAAATATACCCCCACTCCCCCCAATACATATAAAAATATGCACCCACCCCCAATACATATAAAAAAATATATCCCCACTCCCACCAATACATATAAAAATATACACCCAACCCCAATACATATAAAAATATACCCCCACTCCCCCCAATACATATAAAAATATACACCCACCCCCAATACATATAAAAATATACACCCACCCCCAATACATATAAAAATATACACCCACCCCCAATACATATACAAATATACCCCCACCCCCAATACATATAAAAATATACCCCCACTCCCCCCAATACATATAAAAATATACACCCAACCCCAATACATATAAAAATATACACCCACCCCCAATACATATAAAAATATACACCCACCCTCAATACATATAAAAATATACCCCCACTCCCCCCAATACATATAAAAATATACCCCACTCCCCCCAATACATATAAAAATATACGCCTACTCCCCCCAATACATATAAAAATATACCCCCACCCCCAATACATATAAAAATATACACCAAACCCCAATACATATAAAAATATACACCCACTCCCAATACATATAAAAATATACACCCACTCCCCCCAAAACATATAAAAAAATACCCCCACTCCCCCCAATACATATAAAAATATACCCCCACTCCCCCCAATACATATAAAAATATACACCCACCCCCAATACATATAAAAAATATACACCCACCCCCAATACATATAAAAATATACACCCACCCCCAATACATATAAAATATACACCCACCCCCAATACATATAAAAATATACCCCCACTCCCCCCAATACATATAAAAATATTATTTATTTATTTATAAAATATTTTACCAGGAAGTAATACATTGAGAGTTACCTCTCGTTTTCAAGTATGTCCTGGGCACAGAGTAAAACAAATAATACATGGTTACAAATACAGTTACATTAATGAACAGGGTATACATTATATACAAGACATTGCGTGCATAGTTAAAGAAAATATATATTATGGGCGTATGAAACAGTTACAGACCAGATTAAAGTGTGAGACAGCCTTAGATTTGAAAGAACTTAAACTGGTGGTGGATGTGAGAGTCTCTGGTAGGTTGTTCCAGTTTTGGGGTGCACGGAAGGAGAAGGAGGAAAATCCGGATACTTTGTTGAGCCTTGGGATCATGAACAGTCTTTTGGAGTCTGATCTCAGGTGATAGGTGCTGCATGTGGTAGGGGTGAGGAGCTTGTTCAGATAGCTGGGTAGCTTGCCCATGAAGAATTTAAAGGTAAGACAGGAAAGGTGAACTTTGCGCCTAGACTCAAGTGATGACCAATCTAGTTCTTTGAGCATATCGCAGTGATGTGTGTTGTAGTTGCATTGGAGAACAAAACGACAAATTAAATTGTAGAGGGTGTCAAGTTTGCCAAGGTGGGTTTGAGGTGCTGAGCCATATACTATGTCTCCATAGTCAATAATTGGCATTAACATCTGCTGTGTGATACGCTTTCTGACTAGGAGACTTAGGGAGGATTTGTTCCTGTAAAGTACCCCTAGTTTGGCATAGGTCTTGGTTGTCAGGGTATCAATGTGCATCCCGAATGTTAAGTGGGAGTCAAACCATAAGCCCAGGTATTTAAAAATAGTGACAGGGGTTAGGGTGGTGTTAGCGTAGGTTCTAATAAGGAGCTCAGTCACTGGAAGCTTTACAAATTTAGTCTTGGTCCCAAACACCATTGTTACAGTCTTGTCAGTGTTTAAAAACAGTTTGTTTTGGGAAATCCAGTTTACGAGTCTCAAAAAGTCAGACTGAAGTATGTGTTGAAGGTCAGAGAGGCTATGGCTGTGTGCATATAGGATTGTGTCGTCTGCATACATGTGTATTGAGGCTTCCTTACAAGCTGTGGGAAGATCATTAATGAACACTGAGAAGAGTAGGGGCCCCAGAACAGAGCCTTGCGGGACACCACAGGTGATATCCAGGGGGTTGGAGTTAGAGCCTGAGATGGACACATGTTGGGATCTTCCTGATAGGTAAGACTGAAACCAGTTTAAAGCATGCTTCCCTATTCCAGAGCTCTGGAGTTTGTTAAGCAGGATAGCATGATCAACTGTGTCAAAAGCCTTTGCAAAATCTAGGAATACTGCACCAGTGAGTTGTCCCCGTTCCATTCCACACTGGATTTCATTGCAAACTTTTAGCAGGGTAGTTACAGTGGAGTGTTTGGGACGAAACTCAGATTGGAATTGGCTATGGAAATTTGTCTTGGTATAGAAATCGCTAAATTGGGAGTGGACACATTTTTCCATGACTTTGGATAGAATTGGGAGAAGTGAGATTGGCCTGTAGTTTGAGACAGTGTTTTTGTCCCCACTTTTGAAGATTGGGACAACTCTGGCAGTTTTCCATGTCTTAGGCATATGGCCTGCAGACAGGATAGAGTTGACTATGGACGCAATTGATTTGGCAATGGCTGGGGCACCAAGTAGTAGGAATCTAGATTGTAGTAAGTCAGGTCCACATTGGCTGCTTAGTTTTAGTTTAAGGAGCGCTTGTATAATCTCCTCTTCAGATACTAGGCCAAATTGAAAATTGTGGGCAGTGTTGGGAGGGGGTGGGACTATAGGGATACTCCCAGGATGAGATTCAGGTTTGTGGTTTGGGTTGCGTTTTGCTAATAAGTTAGTGGCACACCCCACAAAGTAATCATTGAATGCATTTGCGATGTCAGTGGGGTTTGTCAGAGTAATATCCCCCTTAGTGATATTACTTGGTTGTTGATGGTTAGGAGGCTGGAATATATGGTTGATAACCTTCCAGAAGTTAGCTGGGTTTGTTGTATGGAGATTG
This sequence comes from Ascaphus truei, assembly GCF_040206685.1. Taxonomy (NCBI): domain Eukaryota; kingdom Metazoa; phylum Chordata; class Amphibia; order Anura; family Ascaphidae; genus Ascaphus; species Ascaphus truei. The sequence continues at coordinate 2,102,338 of NC_134492.1, forward strand.
TCAGAGTAATATTGTGCTTTTGCATGCCTTGTTTGCCTTGTGCACGTGTTCCGCATGCATCTGTAGTGATTGAGATCCTATAAAAATATACCCCCACTCCCCCCAATACATATAAAAATATACCCCCACTCCCCCCAATACATATAAAAATATACCACCACTCCCCCCGATACATATAAAAATATACCCCCACTCCCCCCAATACAAATAAAAATATACCCCCACTCCCCCCAATACTTATAAAAATATACACCCACCCCCAATACATATAAAAATATACACCCACCCCCAATACATATAAAAAAATACCCCCACTCCCCCCAATACTTATAAAAATATACACCCACCCCCAATACATATAAAAATATACCCCCACCCCCAATACATATAAAAATGTACACCCACCCCCAATATATATAAAAATATACCCCCACCCCAATACATATAAAAATATACCCCCACCTCCAATACATATAAAAATATACACCCACCCCCAATACATATAAAAATATACACCCACCCCCAATACATATAAAAATATACACCCACCCCCAATACATATAAAAATATACCCCCACTCCCCCCAATACTTATAAAAATATACACCCACCCCCAATACATATAAAAATATACACCCACCCCCAATACATATAAAAATATACCCCCACCCCCAATACATATAAAAATGTACACCCACCCCCAATACATATAAAAATATACCCCCACCCCCAATACATATAAAAATATACCCCCACCTCCAATACATATAAAAATATACACCCACCCCCAATACATATAAAAATATACACCCACCCCCAATACATATAAAAATATACACCCACCCCCAATACATATAAAAATATACCCCCACTCCCCCCAATACTTATAAAAATATACACCCACCCCCAATACATATAAAAATATACACCCACCCCCAATACATATAAAAATATACCCCCACCCCCAATACATATAAAAATGTACACCCACCCTCAATACATATAAAAATATACCCCCACCCCCAATACATATAAAAATATACCCCCACCTCCAATACATATAAAAATATACACCCACCCCCAATACATATAAAAATATACACCCACCCCCAATACATATAAAAATATACACCCACCCCCAATACATATAAAAATATACCCCCACCCCTAATACAAATAAAAATATACACCCAACCCCAATACATATAAAAATATACCCCCACCCCCAATACATATAAAAATATACACCCACCCCCAATACATATAAAAATATACCCCCACCCCCAATACATATAAAAATATACACCCACCCCCAATACATATAAAAATATACACCCACCCCCAATACATATACAAATATACCGCCACTCCCCCCAATACATATAAAAATATACCCCCACGCCCCCAATACATATAAAAATATACCCCCACCCCCAATACATATTAAAATATACCCCCACCCCCAATACATATAAAAATATACCCCCACCCCCAATACATATAAAAATATACACCCACCCCCAATACATATAAAAATATACCCCCACCCCCAATACATATAAAAATATACCCCCACCCCCAATACATATAAAAATATACACCCACCCCCAATACATATAAAAATATACACCCACCCCCATTACATATAAAAATATACCCCCACCCCCAATACATATAAAAATATACCCCCACTCCCCCCAATACATATAAAAATATACCCCCACTCCCCCCAATACATATAAAGATATACACCCACCCCCAATACATATAAAAATATACCCCCACTCCCCCAATACATATAAAAATATACACCCACCCCCAATACATATAAAAATATACCCCCACCCCCAATACATATAAAAATATACCCCCACTCCCCCCAATACATATAAAAATATACCCCCACTCCCCCCAATACATATAAAGATATATACCCACCCCCAATACATATAAAAATATACCCCCACTCCCCCAATACATATAAAAATATACACCCACCCCCAATACATATAAAAATATACCCCCACTCCCCCCAATACATATAAAAATATACCCCCACTCCCCCTAATACAAATAAAAATCAGATTTACCTTGTGGATGGTCTCGGGTCAGGCCTGGTGGCTGCGGGTGGGCCAGTGGCTTAGGGAGGGCCGGTGGCTGCAAAGGGGGGGCTGTTGCTACGGGGGGCGTTAATGCTGCAGGATGGGCAGTAGGCAGGTGGCTTAAGTAGGGCTGGTGGTGGTGGCTGCTACTGGGGGGGAGGGGCAGTGGCAGTGGCTGCTACTGGGGGAGGCCAGTGGCAGTGGCTGCTACTGGGGGGACACGCTATTGACTGCTACTGGGGGGCAGGCCGGTAGCTGCTTCTGGGGGGGGCACGGCGGTGGCTTCTACTGGGGGGGCGCGTCGGTGGCTGCTACTGGGGGGGGGGAGGGGGCACACCGGTGGCTGCTACTAGGGTGCCATTGCTGCGGGAGTGCCGGTGGCTGCGAAGGGGGTGCCGTTGCTATGGGGAAGGGGGGTGTTAGCCGGTGGCTGCAGGATGGCTGAGGGGAGGGGGGACGGCGGCTGGGGTTGCAAGGTGGCGTGTTCAAAAATACTGCTCACAATGCTAAAATATGCAAGACCCTCCCAATACATATAAAAAATACCCCCACGTCCTCCCAAACATATACAAATACTCCCAATACATATATAAATATACCCCCACCTCCCCAATACATATAAAAAGTACTTGACCCCCCACTACATATAAAAAATATACCCCTACCACCCAAGACATATAAAAAATACCTCAACCCCCCCCATACATATAAAATCAGACATACCTTGGGGATGGTGGCTGCAGGGTGGGGGGCGGTGTGCCGGTGTGTGCAGAAGGCCGGTTGTTGTGGGGGCGGTGGCTGTGGGAGAAGTGGCGGTGCTACGGGGGGAGCGGTGGCTGGTGGTGTTGCAGGGGGGCGGTGGGTGGCTGTGCTGCAAGGTGCAGTGACTGCAGAGGGCCCGACGGCAGGTCACAGCAGTTGCTGCTGTCCCCGCCCCTCCCTGCTGCTGGCAACTGCCCCATGCTGCTGCTCACACGTGTGTTCTGGGTCTCCCTCCCACACCGGCGCGCCGGAAGCATAGCCCAGCTGACTTCCGGCACTGCTGTCAGAGAGACCCGGCACTGGGTGCAGCCACACTGTGTTTTTTTTATACGGGCACACAGGGGGCCCGGGAAGCCAACCCCGGCAGCCCCCCCCCCCGTTGGCGGGCCTGAAGACAGTCACAGAAAAATAAACAGGACAGACAGACACATACCACAGGAGAACAGATACACACAGGACTAACACCAATCCTCACGTCCCTCTGCACACAGCTCTCTCCTACCCATGCTGCTTCTTCTGCTTGGTCCCACCCGCCAGTCACATGCTCCTGATATTACCCAGGTGCAGCCAATCAGGATGGAGGAATATGCCCAGCGTCCTAGCAACTGGCCCGCTTTGTCACTGCTCTGGGAGAACGGGAAAGCTTGCAGCACTCTTGATCGTCTCAGAGAACCCCAGTTGAGAAACACTACCATAATCATACACAGAGATTGCTCCACTGCACCTAGGAACTCTGGGCAATGACATGTAAATTAGCACTCAGAATGAGTCACATTTTGCTTCCTATTCTTTTTAATGTGGATCCCTGTAAGCCTATTCCTGCTGTCTCACATAGCTTTTAAAGCAAAGTCATGGGCAAAAAAGTGTATGGCCAGCAAACTGTTCTGTGTGAGTGTGGCAGGACAGCCTCGCGGCAGGGTCAGTAAGATGCTAAGACACTGTGTAAAGCTTAACTGTAGTGGTTTATTAGCCACTAAACAAATTAACATCAGGTACACTGTCCCTTTAAAAAAAACAAATAATAAAATAAACACCTATTCCCGTTAGGAAAACTAACTAGACTTCACTCCAGACCTTTCTAGCAGGCAGCGAGCTCATCTGGTTATCCACCCAAAACATATACTATGTATTCAAAGATCAAAATCAGAAAATCTCTTATCTGTAACTGCAGCTCCAACAGCAATCAGGATTGCCGGTTCTGGGGAGCAGGCTGTGTCCAGCTCGTAGCAGTCTTTATCCTGGGTCTGGTCCCAGTAGCAGAGCTCCTCGCAGGGCTGGAGGACCAGACCAACAGCCAGGGGCTTCCTAGCTGGGAGAAGTCTCTCTACCCTCCTTGGGAAAAACTAGCTTATTTTGTGTAGGCTACTTCCTGCCCATTAACCCCTCAGTCTCTCAGGAGTCCTTCCTGCTTAATTAGCTGCAGGTTCATGCCTTTCCAGGAGGAGTTTAACAGCTTGTATGCTGGAAGCACACATATGCTTCTCACTCCAGCATACTGTGTTAGTGACTCTGTCACAATGAGCTACGTTTTTCTGAGGACCATTTCAGAGCAAGCACATATTTGGAACTTACCATATTACATTGTAGCCATAGGCAGACACATTTTGTTATACTATTTTTCTGCTTAATCATGTATTAAGCTGTAGAATTGTTTTTGGGAGCTGAAATATAGGAGCCCATATACAAACACTTCAACCTTAGAATTCAAGGTGAAGAAAAATCATACATGACAGTTTTCAAAAATGTAACAAACCAATAATGTTGTTGATACATTCATATTTAAGCTGTGGGATAGTGAGCATAAACAGGAATGTACCTTGGACTGAAATGCTCTTGACTGCTTGTCACTTTCCATTGTGCTTTTCTGTATACCTGATATCTAACATTACATTATGGATTTGGAAGTATAAGCCAAAGGCAGAGGTTTTTAGAAGCTAAAAAACATGATGTGATTTCAGAAAGTATTGGTCCATTCACCTAGACAAGACAAACCATTCATGTGTCCCAATTTGGAGTAGTGCTCTGCAGTAAAGAACTCTGAGATGGAGTAAGGGCTTATAATGGTGTGCTAGAGTAAAGTAAGCAAATTGACTTGGTGATGGCACATAGATACTAACGCAAACATGTCAACCTTTTTATGTTTAGATTGACAATTAATGTAGAATGGATTAACAGATACTAATTAAGGGTGAGCCTTTTCACTGGCGTGTTAGTTTTGGTTCTAAAAAAAATCAACACAGCTGTAGAAAGTTGAATTAAAACTGGTTACCATCCCTTGCTTAAGGTGACGGCAGGGCATTTTGTGGGTCTGTTGCCGATCATTCAGCTTTCTGTATACTGTGGCAACAATACAGAAGGACCATAGATCATTGCATGCTAGTGCCAGCCAATCCTGTACAGTCCTATTATTTTTAAGAAAACTCTGTACAAATGTTGATGGTGTCTGATAAAATCCTTACAGTATGTGCTGCGTACCGCGCACTATACAGTCATTTTTAAGCGCTTTGAGTCCCATTGGGAGAAAAGCGAGATATGTAATAAAGTTGTTATTATGGTGCATGTGAAACAAGGTGTGTGCACATAGGTGCTAATGTTGCTACTGTTATCAGAAACTAATGTTGCACCAGTTATCAGAGTGCTGCAGGATTTCCCGTTTTCGCAGAGAAGAGGCAAAGCAAGGAAGTTGCTAGGAGGCTGAGCATTTTCCTCCATCCTGATTGGCTGCAGCTGGGTAATGCAGCCAATGAGGATGAGATGTCAGGAGTATGTGACTGGAGGGCGGGACCAAGCAGAGGAAGCAGCATGGCTAGGAGAGAGCTGTGTGCAGTATGTGTGCTTTCCAGCATGCAGGTTGTTAAACTCCACATTAGAGGCTAGATGCAGGTGCTACAAATGAAAGCAGATGGAACTGAATGCAAGGGGGTTTAAAAATGTAGTCAGCAGCCTGCTAGAAGAGACACTTTCCCTAACCATGAAGGACTCTGGTTGTTATGGTTCACAAGGCCTGCGCAAAGCAGGGCCTGCTGGGACTGCCTGGTATCCACACCCAGGAACAGACTCTCCATGAAACTGAACAAGCCTGCTGGATGTGGGGCTTGTCTTCAAGGAACTGGCATTCCATAGTTTGCTAAAGGAGCAGAGCTGTCCTGTCAGGGTTGCAGTATCCAGAGGGATATCCTGAACTCTCTTGGGACCGAGTTCCCTCAAACACAGATAAAGACTTTGTTATATGCTTGTTCCAGACCTGAGCGTATTGTTTAAAACTGGAAACTGGCCTTGCCAGCCAGTGTGCTAATTAGAAACTGTTGTGTAGTTAGCCTCCCAATCGTAGCGTAGGCTTTTATTTTATGATTTGGTTTTCCTTAAAGGGAAAGTGTGCCTATTTGTTATTGATGTGAAAAATAAACCACTGAAGGTTAGAGCCTAAAACATACCGTTTGGACTCTGACTGGCCCTACGGCAAGGCTTGCCTGCCACAGGTGGTGTCAGGTGGGGAGCTATGCCTCTGGGGGTCAGTAGAAGAAAACGTGTGAAGACCACATATCCAAGCAGAAAATCAAACTAGGATCGCTGTGCAGTGTAACGTGACTGCTGGGTTTAAAGTCTGCTCCATTGGGTGTGAAAATAAAATAAAGAAAAAATAGATTTAAAAATTGCCAATGGGAAATGTTTGTTTTGCAATGTAATTAACCATGCCAAACAGGCCTTATGAAGAGGATGATGATGAGGAGGAATATTGTCTCCCACAGCTGCAATAGAAAGCAAGGTGCCAAAGCTGTTAACAGTGAGTGTGTGCCCAGAACAACTGATGTCACAGGTGCTACCAAAGTAAATCAGAAGAGAAAGAAAAAGAAAATTGTATCTCAACTTACATAGAAAGTTACAGAAACGTTTTATTTTATTTATTTATTTATAAAATGTTTTACCAGGAAGAAATAGATTGAGAGTTACCTCTCGTTTTCAAGTATGTCCTGGGCACAGTTATGATGACAAATAATACATGGTTACAAATACATAGATACATAAGTGAACAGGGTATACATTATATACAAGACATTGCATGCACAGTTAAAGATAATATATATAATATAGGCATATGTAACAGTTACAGACCAGATTAAAATGTGAGACAGCTTTAGTTTTGAAAGAACTTAGACTGGTGGCGGCTGTGAGAGTCTCTGGTAGATTGTTCCAGTTTTGAGGTGCACGGTAAGAGAAGGAGGAGCGGCTGGAAACGTTGCTGAACCTTGTGACCATGAACAGGCTTTTGTAGTCAGATCTCAGATGATAAGTGCTGCGTGTGGTAGGGGTGAGGAGCTTGTTCAGATATATGGGTAGCTTGCCCAGAAAGTATTTGAGGGTGAGACAGGAAAGATGGACTTTGCGTCTAGACTCAAGTGATGACCAATCTAGTTCTTTGAGCATTTCGCGGTGATGTGTTATAGTTGCATTGGAGAACAAAACGACGTATTGAATTGTAGATGGTATCAAGTTTGCTAAGGTGAGTTTGGGGTGCCGAGCCGTATACTATGTCCCCATAGTCTATAAATGGCATTAGCATCTGCTGTGCAATGCCCTTTCTGACCAGCAGACTTAGGGAGGATTTGGTCCTATAAAGTACAACTAGTTTGACATAGGTTGTGGATGTCAGGGTATCAATTTGCATCTCAAATGTTAAATGGGAGTCAAACCATATGCCCAAATATTTAAAACTAGTAACAGGAGTTAGGGTGATATTAGCATTCATTCTGAACTGGAGCTCAGTCGCTGAAAGCTTTAAAAATTTAGTCTTGGTCCTAAATAACATTGTTACAGTCTTGTCGGTGTTTAAAAACAGTTTGTTTTGGGAAATCCAATTTTCAAGTCTCAAAAAGTCAGATTGGAGTATGTGTTCAAGGTAGGAGAGGCTAGGGCTGTGTGCATATAGGATTGTGTCATCTGCATACATGTGTATTGAAGCTTCCTTACAAGCTGTGGGAAGATCATTGATGAACACTGAGAAGAATAGGGGTCCCAGAACAGAGCCTTGCGGGACACTGCAGGTGATATCCAAGGGGTTGGAGTTAGTGCCCAAGATAAACACATGTTGGGATCTACCTGATAGGTAAGAATGAAATCAGTTTAAAGCATGTTTTCCTATTCCAGAGTACTGGAGTAGGTTAAGCAAGATAACATGATCAACAGTATCAGAAGCCTTTGCAAAATCTAGGAATATTGCACCAGTGAGTTGTCCCAGTTCCATTCCACCCTGGATCCCATTGCAAACTTTTAGCAGGGTAATTACCATGGAGTGTTTGGGGCGAAAGCCAGATTGGAATTGGCTAGGGAAATGTGTCTTGGTATAGTAATCACTTAATTGGGAGTGAACACATTATTCCATGACTTTGGATAGCCCACTTCTGCGATGTCAGGAGAATATGTGTTACAAAGCCGCCAACATGTGCTGCAGACCAGAGCAACTGGTGGAATCATCACAGGAATGGCGGCAAAGGAAAAGGGTGAGTGACAGAGAGATGAATCCTGGAACCAGAATAAAGATGCCTTAACTCCTGTAGTCCTGCTCTCCAATCTGCCAGCCATGATTATGATGATTATGATGTCCTCCGGGAATGATTGGAGAAGGAACAAGAGGTTGTCAACAGCGATCGCTAATTATGTATCTTAGTGAGGACAAAGTGGGCTATGCACTAAGCTCCGTTAAGTCATTTTTAGACCGCAAAGTGCTCTTCGAACGTGATTTTTTGCTCAAGCCGATGCACTAAGCAACGCAAACAGGCACTTTGCGATCTAAAAAATGACTTTTTTTAAGGAATTTATTCTAAGTCCAACTTTGCTCGATCGCAACCCTGTTTGCGTTAAATTCTGCCCTTTAGCGGGATGCTCTAAGCAACGCAACCTTAGCAAACGCGAAAGTTGCGTTGATCAGAACACGCCAGGTCAGAGTAGACGCAAAGAAATCTGGACTTAGAAAAAATTCTTGTTTTTTTATTTTTGCATGCGCAAAACCCATGCAGCAGGCCGGCGGGTGTCCCCGGCTGACCCCGCAGGGGTCCCCGAGGGAGCCCGGGGTCGCGCGGGTGTCCCCGACTGACCTCGCAGGTGTCCAGGGGTCCCCGGCTCACCAAGCGGGGGTCCCCGCAGGAGTGCGGGGGTACCTGTGGGAGTCCGGGGGTCCCCGCGGCCGTCCCGGGGTCCCCGCTGGAGTCCCAGGGTACCCCCGGGCCTGCGGTACCAATGTTGCACCTCCAAAAATAATAAACTATAATTATAACTAAATACACCCCCCTAACACATACTATACAGTAATGGGCAAAATTACTATTATCCAAATATGGATAATAATGCATTTGGCCATTTTAAATACATATAACATTCAATAAATACAGTCTAAACATTTTACACTTACCTTTTACAGGCACCCAATATGAAGGCCGTCTTCATCCTCATCTTCATTCTGCCCATGCCCCTACGGTGCTGCAAAACATGCACAACAATTACAATAGCCAATGTAATGTCCCCTAACCCCTTAATCACCATAGCGGTTATTAACCGCTACAGTCATTAAGGGGTTAACCCCACCCTCACCCACCACTCGGGAGGCCTACATACCCTCCCACACTAACCCCCCACCCCGTGAGGCCTAACCACCCTCACCCACTACCCACAAGGGAGGCCTACCCACATACCTTTGGGGCCAATACCCCCTCCCCCAACCCCCACAATAAACATCATTCTATTTATTAAATACATAACCCACCCCCTGTGCCCCCCTATAAATACATGATTTATCCTTTTACATACAGGGTTCATACCCCAGCCCCACGCGAGTCCCCGGGGGGCCTGGCGGGTCACCTGACAGACCTACAGGGTACCAGCAAATTGTTTCACACAGGTTCTGGAGGCTTGTTGGTGGGTCCCACCAAGCGCCATGGCCCCCAGGTGGTCTCCGCGGGACACCGTGGGCCACAAATGGGTCCCCACGGTAGGCCCGCTGATGTCTGGGAGCCCCGGGTCAGACCCACAGGTGTCTGCAGGGCCTCGGGTGGTTCTCACAGGGGTCTGGGGACTCACGAGAGCTCACAACGGGTCCGCGGTGCCCCCACGGATGTGGGACCACTGGTTCTTCCCCGCACACTACGGGTCCGCGGTGCCCCTACAGATGTGAGGCCACTGGTTCTTCCCCGCAGGTGTCACTCGTTGAACCACCAGCCTGATACCCGTGAGATACCCGAGGATACCGCAGGTGGTCTCCAGAGGTCTCACGCAGAACCAAGGAACCAACCCTGAATGTAAAATAAATAAACCTGGCCTATACATTCAATACATACATCCCCCCGAACACCTACAGTACAATAATGTGCCAAATAACTATTATCCAGATATGGATAATAGATTATTTGCCCATTATTAAACACATAAAACATGCATAAATCAAAATATGCATTTTTAATCTTAAAATCACCACATTGCATGTTAAAATAAATCCAGCAGCCATTGTAAATATAAACCAACAAAAATGCAGCTACACAAATGTCTATGAAATGTCACACAATTGCATAGAGTGTACATGATGCAATTAATCTGTGCATCATGTAACACTATGCAAAATATGTGTAACAATAAAATACAATATGAACAACCCACGGTAGTGAGAGCCGGGGCAGAAATACCGGTGGGCATAAGGATGTTACACAATGGTCTGTGTTATAATGTATAAGCTGTATGACCCAATAAAAATTTGAAGTTGAAAAAAAAAAAAAAAAGAGTACAGAAATCAGAAAGAAGAGGTTTCAGATTTCACTGGCTAGGTCAGTGAAGGAATTTAGAAGCTTCACAAAGTAGAAAAGGTAAAAGAACAAGAAAAGTTAGTAGTGCAGGAAGCACTGGAGAATGATGAGAGAATGCTGTGAAAAGAATGTGTCTCCCTGGAGCAATGTACGCAAGCAGAGCACATACTGCAAAGCCAGCTACAATAGCTGCATACACATCTACAGGAGGCCAAGGAGAAACAGACGGATGCTGAGGAGAAGCAGAGAACCCTGCAGGTAGAAAGTGTTCAGGCTGCTAACAAAGTACAAGTGCTGCAGGAGCGTCTGAGTACCCAGTGTCCCCCAAAGAGCAGCATGAGGAGCTGAAGGCCACACTGAGCATCACCAGAGCATTATTGGAGGGGGAGCTTAGAGGCCAGGTGACTCTGTATAAGAGAAGGTCCAGAAACTGGAGCGAGGGCAGGAGGAGCAAAGAGGCTGCTCCATCCCCAAAAGTCTGTAGGCCCAGGGAAAAGAAGCCTGAAAAGGCAAGCAGCTATGACCCTAGCAAATAAATCTGCAGAGCTCCAAAATATAATGATATTGGATATTGAATGATAATGAAAGAATGCATTGATTCAAACTCAGAGCAAGCACAAGGAAAAGGTGGAGGCGCTAAGACAAGAATTGCAGGATGTACTCAAGAAACAGAATTCTCTCACTGATGAACTAAAGTTGTTGCAAAGACAGAAAAGCATTCTGGCACTGAAGAAAGGCTACAGAGCTTATGTCCAAGAAAGGATGGAGAGAGAAAGCACTCCATAACTATCGCCATGCAATCTGCCTACAGGGGCATGACAGCCCATCTGCTTTAACGCCATAATAAAGCAGCTCAGAGTATTCAGTCAGTTTGAAGAATAAAGCAGCAAAGAAAGAAGTATAAATACTTGAAGGAATGTGTGATTCTACTACAGTCCAATGTTAGGAAGTATCAGCAACAAAGATGCTACAGGGATGTGAAGAGAGCTGCTAGTCTTCATGACATGACGCCTGCAGGCGGGACGGTGCTTGGGACGGTGTAACGCTTCAGTCTCTCCAAGGGACACGTCGTATACTTTGCACTAAGCATTGTACACACTATACTGCATATTGCATACTGCATACTGACACTCATTGTACAGATAGTGTGTTATGATGGTTGTTTCATTCACATATACAATTGTGCAAACTACACACTGCTGCAGGATATATACATCTACCCTACAGTCACACTTTATGACAAGTACTCGGCTGTATGACTCTACCTGCCTACTTAGTTACACGCTGATATTTACTGTACCGTTGCAGTGTAGTGACCGCTGTGTCTCTTATTGATGAGAGTGTACAGAGTTTATATAAACGCTTTATTCTGCTGTATTGGAAGTGTGTGTATGTTGCGATCATTTTTCAATAATTATATACTGTACCTGTGTGCATTACGTGCCTATGCTGCGTATTGACCTGTATACGTGAGGCTATTTTCACTGGACCAATAGGTCATTTGGTAGTTGCATTAGTGGGATTACTGGGTTCTTAGCAATAGCATTAACACAGTATATATAGTAGCTAATAAGCTATTTCCATACCTACTACCAGGTTGTTTCCTAGCACCTTCCCCATCTGGGGATTATTTTTATTCCTATTTTATTTTCACTTGTACATACATTCACTTGTACATACATTCACTTGTACATACATTCACTTGTACATACATTCACTTGTACATACATTCACTTGTACATACATTCACTGGTACATACATTCACTTGTACATACATTCACTTGTACATACATTCACTTGTACATACATTCACTTGTACATACATTCACTGGTACATACATTCACTTGTACATACATTCACTGGTACATACATTCACTGGTACATACATTCACTGGTACATACATTCACTGGTACATACATTCACTTGTACATACATTCACTTGTACATACATTCACTTGTACATACATTCACTTGTACATACATTCACTTGTACATACATTCACTTGTACATACATTCACTTGTACATACATTCACTGGTACATACATTCACTTGTACATACATTCACTGGTACATACATTCACTTGTACATACATTCACTGGTACATACATTCACTTGTACATACATTCACTTGTACATACATTCACTTGTACATACATTCACTGGTACATACATTCACTTGTACATACATTCACTGGTACATACATTCACTTGTACATACATTCACTTGTACATACATTCACTGGTACATACATTCACTTGTACATACATTCACTTGTACATACATTCACTTGTACATACATTCACTTGTACATACATTCACTTGTACATACATTCACTTGTACATACATTCACTTGTACATACGTTCACTTGTACATACGTTCACTGGTACATACGTTCACTTGTACATACGTTCACTTGTACATACGTTCACTTGTACATACATTCACTTGTACATACATTCACTTGTACATACATTCACTTGTACATACATTCACTTGTACATACATTCACTTGTACATACATTCACTTGTACATACATTCACTTGTACATACATTCACTTGTACATACATTCACTGGTACATACATTCACTGGTACATACATTCACTTGTACATACATTCACTTGTACATACATTCACTGGTACATACATTCACTTGTACATACATTCACTTGTACATACATTCACTTGTACATACATTCACTGGTACATACATTCACTTGTACATACATTCACTTGTACATACATTCACTTGTACATACATTCACTGGTACATACATTCACTTGTACATACATTCACGTGTACATACATTCACTGGTACATACATTCACTTGTACATACATTCACTTGTACATACATTCACTTGTACATACATTCACTTGTACATACATTCACTTGTACATACATTCACTTGTACATACATTCACTTGTACATACATTCACTTGTACATACATTCACTTGTACATACATTCACTTGTACATACATTCACTTGTACATACATTCACTTGTACATACATTCACTTGTACATACATTCACTTGTACATACATACACTTGTACATACATTCACTTGTACATACATTCACTTGTACATACATTCACTTGTACATACATTCACTTGTACATACATTCACTTGTACATACATTCACTTGTACATACATTCACTTGTACATACATACACTTGTACATACATTCACTTGTACATACATTCACTTGTACATACATTCACTTGTACATACATTCACTGGTACATACATTCACTTGTACATACATTCACTTGTACATACATTCACTTGTACATACATTCACTGGTACATACATTCACTTGTACATACATTCACGTGTACATACATTCACTGGTACATACATTCACTTGTACATACATTCACTTGTACATACATTCACTTGTACATACATTCACTTGTACATACATTCACTTGTACATACATTCACTTGTACATACATTCACTTGTACATACATTCACTTGTACATACATTCACTTGTACATACATTCACTTGTACATACATTCACTTGTACATACATTCACTTGTACATACATTCACTTGTACATACATACACTTGTACATACATTCACTTGTACATACATTCACTTGTACATACATTCACTTGTACATACATTCACTTGTACATACATACACTTGTACATACATTCACTTGTACATACATTCACTTGTACATACATTCACTTGTACATACATACACTTGTACATACATTCACTTGTACATACATTCACTGGTACATACATTCACTTGTACATACATTCACTGGTACATACATTCACTTGTACAGTACATACATTCACTTGTACATACATACACTTGTACATACATTCACTGGTACATACATTCACTTGTACATACATTCACTTGTACATACATTCACTTGTTGTTTCGGCGTTATTGATTATTCTATTAAAGATTTGTTATTTTCTGTTTTTAGCAGACCAAATAGTATCTGACCGACTCAATTAGCCCATTGTGTGGAATGTTAGTATAAAGGGCCTGCATATCACACGTTACCCAGCGGTAACTTTCTTTACACTGAAAATCATCAAAAAGATTCAAAACTGCTGTCGAGTCCTTCAGATAAGAGGGAAGGGCACCAACGTACTTCTGCAAAAAATAGTCAACATTCTGTGCTAGGTTAGAAGTCAATTAATGTATACCAGAAATAATAGGTCTCCCTGGAGGGTTTATTAAAGTGTTATGTATTTGCTGTAGATGATAAAAAATGGATATTCTTGGATTTTCAGTGAAGAGAAAGCCATATTCAATTTACATCTGGACTCCACTTTCTAGTGCATTATCAAGAAGTATCTGTAATTCCTCAATATACTGAGACGTAGAATCTTTATTCAACTTAATGTAGGAAATTGAGTCGCACAGCAACTTGAGCGCCCCATTCTCGTAATCGGCCCCGTTCTGCAGCACCATCCCACCCCCTTTGTCTGCTTGTCATATTATAAAACTTTTACTCAGTTGTAGACTTTTAAGGGCCAGATTATTTTCTTGACTAAGATTATGCTTATATTTATAAACCCGCTTAATGTCCATCAAGTCAGCAAAATCAGTTTACAATATGGAAAAAAAAGTGTGTACAAAACTGCTTGTGGAATAGACTGGATATAACCTGGATTGGGGTATAAACATTATGTTAAATCCACTTCACTTTGGCTTATATTGTGTGACACAGAACCACTCTCTATTTTCAAGAAATTATGTTTAAGGATAAAATTATGTTTAAATTTATGCAAATCGGTAAACAATTGGAAATTAGTAGGTCCACACGACTGGGAGCGAGATACTGTAGGCCTTTTGCTAGAACTTCATTTTGGCTGTCAATACAACATAAGAAGAATAAAAATCCTCCTATTGGCTGGTTTTAATAATTCTGAATTTGCTCTTTTCACTTGGATAGAGGACCCCCTTCTCTTTCCCCTTCTTGTTGGAATCTCCTTTTTATTTCTTGTAGGGTCTCTAGATTTATTCTTTCCCACTTGGGTTCCCCTTGTTCTCTGGGATGTGCATGTCTCCTTTTGACTGCATCGAAAAAAAGGTAGGGATTAGGGGAATCATAATTCATCTCCTGTCTAGAGGAAGGACACGATCTAGATTAAAAATGATTGGTATTCTGAAATCGTTGAACATGTTGAGGAAAATGTGTTCTCTCTTTCCTTGAACCTGAGTTGTCTCTAAAATAATTTTGATGTGAAGTACTTTGAATGTACTTCGTCAGGGATCCCCAAAGTACGAAACGCGTTGGATGAGAGGACGCATTCACAGAACTACCCGCTGTGCTATTTTATCCTGTATGCTATTCTTTTTCATCTCCGTTCCCTCCTGCTGCTCTCCTGACTGGCCGATACTGTGAAACTGTTGGCACCACCGGATGACGTAATTGACGTGCGCCGGAAGTAGACGTCACACGCACGGACAGCGCCAAAAGCCAGGGAGTGAGAGCTTGCTTCTCTGCAGCAACCGCCGTGAGAACACCGTGGGAAAGACGAATCCAACCGGGCTGTTGTGTTGGGCTGACGCCACACACCACGGCGGTTTTGATCCATGCAGAGAGCACCAAAGGAGACGTAAAAGGAGAAGAATATCCATCTGATGACCACTATACCCCATCCATGGTTGATTGGTAACATGTCCATATACATGTACTGCCAGTAAATATTTTATCTGATGTATGTGCAATACTCACCTGTAATAATAATATAATTTTTTATATACATACTACACTATGAGGTTTTTTGCGCTGTTTCTTTTGTCTTTGTCTTTCCCCATTGGTCTACTCCAATCTCTTTGCTTGTTACCATCATAATCCGCCTTGTCGCGAGTAAACTTCTTGTGCTTAACCTTCATGGTTTCATTCTCTGAATATTGAATTTTAAGTTTCAACTCATATTCTGTTTCTTAACAGTCAGTTTCCTTAACCATGGGTTCTAAATTGTTTATCATCTCTGTCTTTCTCTAGTTCAGATAAAATTTTGTTCCTTTTCAAATATAATGAGTTTCATTGAACATATTCAACACTCGTCTAATATTCTGTTCCAAACTTGTAAAAAAATCATCATTGTTTTTGCCAAATGTGGTTTTTTTTTTAATTCTCAGCCACCTTGGGATACAATCAATATATTTTTACAAGGAAGTTTTGTCCCACAAATTCTTACTTCCATTAAGAAGAAGCGTCTCTAAAATGTTAAAATTATCTTCAACAGAATTTTCTGTAATAGATCAGTGGACTTTTCAGAAAATAATGTATTGAATTGGTCTATCCTGTTTTAATACATTGTGATGATAAAAAACAACACTTTAAAGTGTCTAATCACTATAAACAACAATAATACAACAATTGTGCAGGAGTCAACATGAGCTAAAAGTGTTAAATAAGTGAAAAAGTTGCAGCAAACCAATTGTGTAGTGAATTGTAAGTCTGAGAGAATAATGTTACAATATATACACAAATGTGATATAGGTATTGTATTGTATGTCTTTATTTATATAGCGCCATAAATGTACATAGCGCTTCACAGTAGTAATACATATCATATAAATAACAAATAATATAAATAACAGATCATGGGAATAAGTGCTTCAGACATACTGTAAAAGTAACATTAAGGAAGGAGTCCCTGCTCCGAGGAGCTTACAATCTAATTGGTAGGTAGGGAGAACGTACAGAGACAGTAGGAGGGAATTCTAGTAAGTGCGTCTGCAGGGGGCCAAGCTTTATGTGTCATGTGTCCATGATTATCCAGTGCTATAAATATGCTTCTTTAAGCAGATGTGTCTTAAGGTGGGTCTTAAAGGTGGATAGCGAGGGGGCTAGTCGGGTATTGAGGGGAAGGGCATTCCAGAGGTGTGGGGCAGAAAGTGAGAAAGGTTTAAGGTGGGAGAGGGCTTTAGATACAAAGGGGGTAGAAATAAGACATCCTTGAGAAGAACGCAAGAGTCGGGATGGTGCATAGCGAGAAATTAGGGCTGAGATGAAAGGAGGGGCAGAAGAATGTAAAGCTTTAAAAGTGAGCAGGAGAATTGAGTGTGAGATACGGGATTTAATCGGAAGCCAGGAGAGGGATTTCAGGAGGGGAGATGCGGAGACAGATTTAGGAAAGAGTAGAGTGATTCTGGCAGCAGCGTTTAGGATAGATTGTAGGGGAGACAGGTGAGAGGCAGGAAGGCCGGACAGCAGGAGGTTACAGTAATCAAGACGTGAGAGAATGAGGGCCTGAGTCAGAGTTTTAGCAGTTGAGTAACAGAGGAAAGGGCGTATCTTTGGGTATAGCCAGATTCTACAGATACAGCAACTTGGTCCTATCTATTCTCCGTGAGTTATTCCTTAGCAGTCCGTGACAATCCATGAAGCAAGTCGTGCGTCTGCACGGCGTGCCATACCTGCTCCATCTGAATTTATTTTGTGGTCAGGCGGAAATATATTTGTGTTGTTGCAGTTCAGTGAGTGTCCGGCAGATGGCAAACTGAATGTCTTTGCCTATGGAACTCTGAATGCTACCAAACTGAACAGCTCAATGTCTGAAGCAAGTGTCTAAAAGCCCAGATAAAAAGTGTGTATGTTTCTTTGTTAAATGGCCGGATACTGGCAATACTGTATCTAATGTCGGTGTTTCAAATTGTATTAAAAACCACTATGTATTTCCCATTAACTTAATTTCTGGTACTGTATGGCACATGATGGCCTCTCTGTGTCACAAAAGACTAGCTTGCAGCTATGCCTATGTAGCCCATGTCCCCCCCCCCCCCCCGGTCGCAGATTGTACCTCTAGGGTGTATTGAGGGCTGGCTACATGTACTATGGTGGTGCATACCTGCTTGGAACAGGAGGGCCTGAGTCTCCTGCGGTAGTGTGGGGGATAACATGGCCAGGCTTCTGGGGTATATGCCTTCATCTTTAGTGGTGGTGGTGCAGCGCCTCCATTCTCTGGCGAAACCTAGGGGGTAGGTTGGAATCTTCCCAGAGAAGCCCTGGTCCCAGGGCGAGAGATTCCAATCTCACACACACAGTCTTTTGTATAAAATAGCAGTGTCTCTTTATTGTACTCACAGCTTATCAGTGGCAGCACACAGCAGCAGCAGCACACAGCAGCAGCACACAGCAGCAGCAGCACACAGCAGCAGCAGCACACAGCAGCAGCAGCACACAGCAGCAGCACACAGCAGCAGCACACAGCAGCAGCAGCACACAGCAAATCACTTCAGATACAGTGTACAGGATCTGCCTCCTTCTCCTTCCCTCCAGAAGTGCACCCTCAGGATGGTCTGTGGGGTCTTTGCTCCCTGCCTCCACCCCAAACCTAGTGCGCTCAGGGTGGGGCTAGCTCTTCCCTCACCCCCTAAGCAGGATGAGGGGCACCTCTTGCTAACTAGGCCCTACTCCACAGCAACCTAGCTAACTTACTGCTCTGACTGTCCAGTCAGGCACTCCAAAACTAACTGAACTCACACAGACAGGAACTGCTCACTAAATAGATACAGCCCTGCCCCTTATGATGTCAGCAAGACCTCCCCTCTGTCTCAGGCCTGCCACAGAGTCAGGGGCCTACCTCTATCAAGCAAGGCAGGGCTTGGTGGGGGGGGAAACCCATGATTACTACTGGCGCCTGCCCTTACCAGGGCTTACTCCAGTAGGAGAAGGATTGGTAGCCCACTATTTCTTACAGGGGCTACACTATCCCTCTGGTGGAATCCAATGCTCCCCACTTGAACCTAACTTTAGCAGCACCATCCTGCGGAGAGCAAACCTGGGAAACAACACATTGCATGTTAGGACATTAGCAAGCCATCCACCAGATGGCGTAACAACAACAGTATCCGGGTACTCCCAACGGGGAGAACCAACTAGTAATAGTGTCTTGGGTCAGGCTTCCTTGCCTCCCGCCCATTATGATCTGTTACAACAATGTAGTATGGCTGTACCGACCCAGACTCTGGCCGGTATATCACACTGTGCATGTATATGCACCTCCCTACACTCCAGGCCCGGACTACCTCCCTGATACGGTCTTCATTGTGGTAACCCGCCTTACCAAACCTTGTTCTTAAGTATTCTTGTACGGCCTCCCTGAGCCAACTGTCTCAGTTCTCTTCAATTTCTCTCATTATGGGTTCAGGCACATAAGGATACTCATACCCGTGGGACTGTCTATACCGGAACACTATGGCTCTGTCTGCCCGGCTCAACTTCGTCAGTTTCTTATGGCCCGTCCTGCTTGGCAGTACCCAAAACTCTGGTTCTACCGGAGCAATATCGTCATACAGAATACTAGGCCCCTTAGGAAGAATAATCTTCTGCTCTATCTCCTGGTACCGGTGTTCTAATTCATCCGCCACCTCCTGAGGAGTATAGGCACCTACCGCCCACCAATGATCAACTATATTGTTCCTGATTAACAGGCACCTGGTGCGGTCCATACCTGCATGGTACCCAGTGAACAGGGGTGCCCACCACTTGTCACGGTGCTCATACTCTGATAAGGGGCTACCAGTATCTACCTCCGACTCCACCTGTGATGAGACACCGGACGTACCCGCCTCTGTAGAGCGCGAGCAATCTCTTCTCCCTTTGGTGTTGAAGTACCTAGTAGGTTCATTTTGTGGACCACTGTGCTTACAGTCCTGACCTCAGCAGTAGTATGGGACCCTCGGGCCCCCCCTCTAGATACAGGAGAAAATGGTACAGCATTAAGTATACGAATTACATTTGCATACGGTATCTCTCCATCAGATCCTTCATCACTTAACTCCCAATCCCTCAAATCTTTGGAGTATTTGGGGTATTTTGTTAACTTATCCCCGCTAGGTCCCGGTGGTAATACTCGTGACGGGCCAGGGGCAGTGGCCGGGGCAAGGGCGCTAGGGGCTGGGGCTGGGGCAATGTCCATTTCCATGTCCAGCAAGCGGGTAATCCCGCGACCAGTGGGCAGTTTCTTGCTTGCCCTCTCTTCTGAGCTTCGCGATCCTCTGGAAGGACCTTGGCTAGCGCAGGGTAGCCATGGCAGCGGCCATAGCTGCTCTCCGCAGGGAGAACAACGCTCCCGGGCCTCTTTTCCAGTCGGACCCGGAAGTGATGTCATCATGGCTGCCCACGGAATCCCCATCCGCTCCATGGTCATGCACCGGAAGTGCGTCGAGGACCGGAAGGGGCGGTGGTGGATCATCGCGTCCGCGGACGGGTAAGTAGGCCGCACGCCTCTCCTTCTGGTCCTCTGCAGGGGCCGTCTTCGCCTGGCGGGAGTAAGGGGGTGGTGGAGTCTCCTTACCGCTCCGCTGCAGCCTGATGTACTCGGGTCCCTCTGGATCCACCTCCGACGCCGTCTCCGCCGCACTGGGAGTCACCATGGCTGTGGGACTTCTACGGGCCTCAGGCCGCACCAGCGCTCGCCGTCGGGAGGTGTCCGGACTCGTCTGCTCCCTCTCTCCGGTAAGTCTTTGTTACAGCTGGGGTGGTTCACCGGTAGGTGCATCGCCACCGATGAGACGCCATCTTCTTCCTCCGAAGACGACTTGGTCGGATCCTCCGCTAGGGAGTCACTTGGGTCTTTTGCGGCCCCGCCAGTGGGTAGTGGTATGAAACGGGCCCGCTCCGGTACCTCCACTGCGGTCGCGCTCTGCTCCGCCGGATCTCCGCTCGGCTCTGTAGTTGGCTGGGCCTCGGTTCCCACCTCGGCAGGGGTGCAGGGAACTAGGGCAGCCTCGTCGGTCATCTCTGCCACCTCCGTTAGGGTTCCCGGAGAGGCACACCGAGGGGTCTTGATCATGGGCCACGGTTCAGTAGGCCACAAGTAGAACGTGCCACATTGATGGCATCGTGCCTTCGTGCTTGGGGCCTGTCCGGGTGTCCTGCAGTGTATGCACAGGGACCGGAGGTACTCTCGGCCATCGAGTTCCACTACCAGGAAGCCTCCTGGGAACTGGAACGTGGTCATGCTTAGCTCTGACATTTTTAGTTCAGGGGTGGAACAGTTCAGTGTTTCAGCTCCTTGCTCTTCAACAGTCAGGCAAAAGTGAAGTTCCTCGCTCTCACTTCCTGTCCCTCCCTTTGCTGGGGAGGACGCTCCTGATTGGCTCTCCTTGTGCCCCCTTCCTCTGGTGGAAACAAGAGGAGGGGCACTCCTTCTTTCAGTATGACATGGCCTGGTCTGTTGGCCGGTCACACCAGACCGGTCTGTTGGCCTGGTCTGTTGGCCGGTGGGTGGGCTTTCGGCTTTCGCGCCGCTCCGCTCCTTTTCCAGGGGATCTGGGTTTGGCGCCAAACCTCTGCACATCTCCCTCCACATTTCTCTCACAGTCTCTTTGCACGATTCACGTGCGCGCTCCAGGTTTAGCGGGAATCGCCATTTTAGCTCGGCTGCTAACTGCTGGGCCGTGGATGACGCTGCTGTCGCCATTTTGGACTATTTCTTGCTCCGCGGAGCACATGTAGTGACAGCCGCCATCTTTGATGAGCCCACCAAATGTATATCACTGCTATTCTCAGTGTCTAGTGCAAAACTCGTTCCTAGACACTGACTATACTCACTGACACTCTCTGATGCTCTCTGCATGCTATCTCTCTGTGCTTTACCCACTAGTATGATGTGGCATACCCCAGGCTAGGCAGAACTCCTTCTCCGTGCACCGCACTCGCTGACGGTTCCTACAAGTACTCTGTGGTGTGTTTTATGTGGGTGCTGGCTAGTGTACCGGGCATCTCCCTAAGCACGGGCGTCTCCTACTTTTGGCCACTCATAGTGTGGGCCCTGGGCCATGGTCCCTGGACTAGTTAACAGGCTAGCCCCCCCAGTTGCCTCACACTATCTGCCTCAAGGGACTAGGACAGCAATAGCCATACACCCATCTTACATCACCCTCTTAGGGCACCCAGGGCGTACTGTGCAGGAATCCACGCTCCCCTGACTACCCCTGGTATTACATGCCCTACTCTCTCCAGTACTTGCTCGGAAGGTGCACTTCACTCTTCCTGCTCTGCCTTGCTGAAAGCTTGTCCTGTCCTGGATCTCAGCAGCTCGCCTCCAAATGTAGCCCATGTCCCCCCCACCCCCCACCCCCGGTCGCAGATTGTACCTCTAGGGTGTATTGAGGGCTGGCTACATGTACTATGGTGGTGCATACCTGCTTGGAACAGGAGGGCCTGAGTCTCCTGCGGTAGTGTGGGGGATAACAGGGCCAGGCTTCTGGGGTATATGCCTTCATCTTTAGTGGTGGTGGTGCAGCGCCTCCATTCTCTGGCGAAACCTAGGGGGTAGGTTGGAATCTTCCCAGAGAAGCCCTGATCCCAGGGCGAGAGATTCCAATCTCACACACACAGTCTTTTATATAAAATAGCAGTGTCTCTTTATTGTACTCACAGCTTATCAGTGGCAGCACACAGCAGCAGCAGCACACAGCAGCAGCAGCACACAGCAGCACACAGCAGCAGCACACAGCAGCAGCAGCACACAGCAGCAGCAGCACACAGCAGCAGCACACAGCAGCACACAGCAGCAGCACACAGCAGCAGCACACAGCAGCAGCACACAGCAGCAGCAGCACACAGCAGCACACAGCAGCAGCACACAGCAGCAGCAGCACACAGCAGCAGCAGCACACAGCAGCACACAGCAGCAGCACACAGCAGCAGCAGCACACAGCAGCAGCAGCACACAGCAGCAGCACACAGCAGCACACAGCAGCAGCACACAGCAGCAGCAGCACACAGCAGCAGCACACAGCAGCAGCACACAGCAGCAGCAGCAGCACACAGCAAATCACTTCAGATACAGTATACAGGATCTGCCTCCTCCTTCCCTCTAGAAGTGCACCCGCATGGTGGTCTGTGGGGTCTTTGCTCCCTGCCTCCACCCCAAACCTAGGGCGCTCAGGGTGGGGCTAGCTCTTCCCTCACCCCCTAAGCAGGGTGAGGGGCACCTCTTGCTAACTAGGCCCTACTCCACAGCAACCTAGCTAACTTACTGCTCTGACTGTCCTGTCAGGCACTCCAAAACTAACTGAACTCACACAGACAGGAACTGCTCACTAAATAGATACAGCCCTGCCCCTGATATGACTCCTGAAGAAGTCGTACCGACGAAACGCGTAGAATCCTGTGTTCAGCATCCAGTCTGTGCAAGTCACAGTTGCGAAGTCCTGGCAGCCGGAGATCCCCCTTACAGCACTTCCGCCCACAGCCCTGCATCAACCGGATGTGACGTTGATGGGAGCAGAGAAGCAGAGGGAAGAAACACACTGTGTACCGGTGAATTGCTTTATCTATCAGGATTTCGTACAATGACTGTACCTATTATTCCTTATGTGAGTGCATAGCCATATGTTTTATCTGTGATGATCTCCAATACATTTTAAGACGTTATTGCGCAATTTTGGTATTTCCTATTATTTCTGGGTATTCGTGCGGTGGTGGAGAAAAAGTGAAAGGGGTCTACACCTGTGGATATCCATGTTCATTGCTCTAAACAGAGAGAGGAGTGTCTCTGTAATGCCTGATTTTTTAAAGGAAAATTGTGAGTGGATTACCTTTTTCACTAGAAAGAAAGAATTGAGACTGTATCACACTATGTTGTCTTTATTTTTCTTTTTCATATAATCACGTGAACATTGGCGCTCCCTGAATCTTTGAGGAATTCTGCAATCAAAAAGACTAAGAGAACAGTCTTTACAAGGGTTTTGAGTAGCTTTTCTATTAGCACCTTTTACACTGGGTGGTGGATTTATCACATGATTAACTAATAGATCACAGTTCACGTTGTAATTGAATTTATAGATATTATTTCTGTCATTTGCTTTTAAACACATTGTTACACATATTTCACTTTTTTAGGACATTGTTATAAGTAAGCGCCGTTGCAATCACATTTTTTTCACCCTTATGATGTCAGCAGGACCTCCCCTCTGTCTCAGGCCTGCCACAGAGTCAGGGGCCTACCTCTATCAAGCAAGGCAGGACTTGGTGGGGGGGAAACCCCATGATTACTACTGGCGCCTGCCCTTACCAGGGCTTACTCCAGTAGGAGGATTGGTAGCCCACTATTTCTTACAGGGGCTACACCTATATGATATATTCTGCAAATAAAGTCGGGACAGATAAGAAGGCAATTCTGTCTGAGATCTATGAGTATATCATTGAGAAGTACGAATACTTCAAAAATTCAACAAACCAGTAAGGGTGGAAGAATTCTATAAGACACAGCTTAAGTTTGAATGATTGCTTTATTAGAACACCTCTGCGTCCCGGTAAGAAAGGAGGCTGCTGGTCACTGCACCCATCTCGGGCTGGTATGTTTGATCAAGGTAACTTCTGAAGCAGAAAGATCGGGACCAACAGATTGAATCATCAAACATCCCGAGCCGAGCCCACCAATGTGCCACTGTCACGGGAGACCAAGCGTATTAACACTTTACCATCTGGATCCTTTGATTGAATAAAGCATGAAATTAAATCAATTGTATTTATTTACATAAGGAACACACACAGCTTCAATTACAAAAATATCACGAATAAACACTTACGGGAACTGGCCAAAATGAAATAAACTGCTTCTAGAACAAAAGTCCACGAAATATAGTCTTTAGGTATCAATTCCCCTGAGCGGGGTTAATACACAGCAAAAGACGCAAAACAGTCTTTTGGCTAGGGGCGCAGCTTGCGGTCCCTGTATCGCCGCCAAATGAAATAATTTAGTTCTGCCCTTGCAGAATTCGTTAGCAAGTGTTTAGATCATACGAAATCCTGAGTGGGGTACAAATCCTTGGTTACGATGAAAAACGTCTTTTGTACCGCCCGCTATCCTTTCAGATGTAATACGAAGAACACTCACCCGATGGCGTGCACGGGCTTATAATACCCTCACAAGCCTATCTGAGCAATGAGCAACCAATCTTTGGCGTGGGAAGCAAATTCCCACCTATCGCAAGGTTGCCAACAGTTCCTGTAGCCGGGCCAAGGGCATCACGCAACCTAAGGGTCATGCGCTAACTTCTCACTTGACCCGCTTAGCATACCTGGCCAAACCCCCTCACCCGGCAACAGAATGTCTACCGCCCTTCAGGATACCTCACCATTTGCTAGGCAAACTGTTTTAATTCACTTTCTGGCACTTCACACTTGGACCGGGTCAGCATACATTGAAGCCCCGGACCCCTGCAGACATCCTGGAGACATCGCCACAGGGTGTCTCAGAACTCCGGACCTGCAGTTATGCATGAGTCCCTCTGTGATAGCTGATCATAAATTAGCATGGTGAATCTTTAATGAATCCGCTGTCCTTCCTGACTGCCCTGTACATTTCCCAGTTCACATAACTTTTTTTTTTCCCCCCAAACTTTTTTCCTTTATTGGAGACATGTGTAAAGGTTACAAACAGTGGGTACATCATTTCAATACATAGTACAGTGGAGTCATCGGCACATGACCGCAGATTATATCGAATGTCCCAATATTCCTTTTCCTGTTTTTTTTAGTACCAAAAGAGGGGGAGACGTAGGGTGGGACGATAGATGGGGACGACAAAAGGGGGGTAGGAGGGGGAGGAGGGGGGAGGGGGGGTGTAGGGTATCTCTCCGATCCATTCCTATCCCTAGTTGTTTAGGTAATAGTTGGAATCTGTGGCAGAGGCAGGTCGCCTGAGTTGGGCCAGTGTTCCCATGTGTTGTAAAATTGGGGCATTTTTTGTTTCAGCATGGCCGTGAGTTTTTCCATGTTCCTAACTATGTTTATCCTATTCACTACTGTCCTTCTCGAGGGTGCCTTAACTTGCTTCCAGGCCGCCGCAACTGAGCATCTCGCCGCCGTGAGAATGGCCGAGGTCAGCCTGGCCGTGGGGGCCGGGAGGTCCTCTCTAGGTTTACCCAGCACGTATGTCAGGGGGTCCAAGGGGACCTCTAGGCCCAGGGTATCGTCCAGGAGTCTCTGGATTGTAGCCCAGAACCTCTGGATCTCTGGACATGACCACCAAATGTGGGCCATGTCACCCTTTTGTCCACATCCTCTCCAGCATAGGTCAGCCGTGCCGGGGAAGATCTGGCTCAGTCTACTCGGGGTCAGGTACCACTGAAATAGTATTTTATAGATGTTTTCTTTTGTGACTGTGCATATTGAGGTTTTGGAAGCTGCTTCCCAGACGTCCTCCCAGTCCTCCAGATCCATTGGAGTTTTAAGGTCTGCACTCCATTTTTGCATGTAGGTATGTGTGGGTAGGGGGAGGGAATTGTCGATTATTCTGTAGATTCCTGACATTAGTCCTTTTTGGTACTCTCTTATACGACAGAGAGATTCAAATCTGGTCAGCGGGGGAAATTTCAAGGTCGGGGATAGAGCTCCTAGGAAATGCCTTATCTGTAGGAATTTGAATATGGGGAGGTTGGGGGCTGTAAATTTAGTTTTGAGCTCCTGGAAGGACAGAGCTTCGTTATTCTCCAGCAGATCCGCAACCATGCTAATGTCTAGGTCCTGAAATTGACCAAACTGGGCTCGGGGGCACCCAGGAGGGAATTCTGGGTTCCCAAGTATGGGGGTGAGTTGGGAGGGGGATGAAGTTAGGCCATATTTCCCTCTGGTCTTAAACCATGTGGACCACGTGCATTTCATTGCTCCAAGCTCTAGCCTCTGGGGTCGTTTTTCTTTGTTTTCTTGGGACCATAATAGAACTGGGAGGGGGACGGGGGCTGCGTGGTGGGTTTCTATTTCTAGCCAGCAAACAGAGCTCGGTGGGTTGTTCCAAACCACTGCTTGCCTAAGCTGGGCTGCGTGGTAGTATCTAATAACGTCAGGGACCCCTAGTCCGCCTCTTGTCTTTGCGGACAAGAGTACCGATCTCGGGACTCTAGGTTTACGTTGTTTCCATATAAAACGTAGGATCTGTGATTGTATATTTCTTAATTCGGCTAGGGGGACTGGGATTGGGAGTGTCTGAAAATAATACAGTAGGCGGGGGAGGATATTCATTTTAGCGGAGATGATTCTGCCAAACCAGGAGATCTGGTATGTGTTCCAAGCGTCTAGGTCTCTCTTGATTTGGTCAAATAGGGGGGGGTAGTTTACTTTGTATGACATGTTGTACGAGCTAGTGATTTTTATTCCCAAATATTTTATGTAGGAGGAGTTCCACTTATACTTGTAATTTAATTGCAGGAGCTTCCAGATGGGATCAGGGAGGGATATGTTCAGCGCTTCGGATTTATCCATGTTTATCTTATAGTCTGAGACCAAGCTGAATTGGTCTAGTAGTTTCTGTAGGTTAGGGAGGGAGATGTGTGGGTCAGCTAGGGTCAGAATAACATCATCCGCGAAAAGGGATATCTTATAGTTTTTATCAGCGATAGTTATGCCTTTGATGTTTGGGTCGGCTCTGATGTGAGATGCTAGTGGTTCAATAGAGATCGCGAAGAGCAGAGGGGAGAGGGGGCAATCCTGTCTGGTTCCGTTTCTTATATGGATTGGGTTGGATTGTCCTCCCGGGAGTTTTAAATATGCGGTGGGGTTCTGATATAGGGCTCGGACACCCTCGAGAAAGGGGCCTGAGAAGCCGAATTTAATCATGGTTTGGTCGAGGAAGGTCCATTTGATCCGATCAAAGGCCTTCCCGGCATCTAGGCTAACAATCATGGCCTGGAGTTTATTGAGATGCACGTGGTCGATTATATCAATGATTTTACGGGTGTTGTCAGAGGCCTGTCTTCCTGACACGAAACCCACTTGGTCTATATGAATTAGTCTGGGGAGAATAGGGTTTAGCCTGTTTGCGAGGATCTTTCTGAAGAGTTTCAGGTCTGTGTTAAGCAGGGAGATCGGTCTGTAGTTACTGCATTGAAGCGGGTCCCTTCCTTCCTTATGAATAATGGCTAAGTTGGCAGCTGAAATTGTGCCCGGGATCGGTTCTCCTTCTAGGAAGGAGTTGAACATTTCAATTAGGTAAGGGGAAAGGGACGATGCATATTTTTTGTAGTAGGCGTTCGAAAAGTTGTCGGGGCCTGGGGTTTTAGCTATTTTGAGAGAGCTTATGGCTTGGGTCAATTCCTCCTTAGTGATTTTGTGGTTCAGAGCTGTAAGCTCTTCTTCAGTGAGAGAGGGAAGATTACATCGCGCCAGAAACTGCGAGGCAATATCTACTGCGTCTGGGTCTTGATTAGGGGGGTGTAGATTATAGAGGTCTGTGTAATAGTTTGCAAATTCTTGGGCGATTTCTTTTTCCACATAAGTAGTGTGGCCTCCTTTAGTGCGGATCTTTGTGATTTGGGCCTTTGCCTTAAGACCTCTTAGCTTTGTTGCTAAAAGTTTATCTGCCTTGTTGCCCTTATCGTAGAACCTCTGATTTGTCCACTTGAGCGCTCTCTCTACCTCTTCTATTTGGGATTGTTTTAACTCAGATCTTGTTTTGTCAAGTGTTCTCAGTAGTTTCTTGGAAGGGGTCTTTTTGTGTTGTTGTTCGAGGACTAGTATCTTGTCAGTTAATGCTTTCTGAATTTTTAGTTTTTTTTTTTTCTTGTGGGATGCTAGAGAGATTAGATCTCCTCTGATTGTAGCCTTGTGGGCTTCCCACAACATTGATGCAGCGGAGACAGACCCCTTATTTATTTTAAAGAATGATGCTAATTTTCGCTGGATCGTTTCCACAACTTGTGGGTCATTAAGTAGGGAATCATTAAATTTTCCACTTGAACGAAGAGTTCTTAACAAAAGGCAGAGAGACGGTCCATTCGACAGGGGCATGGTCCGACCATGTGATCGGACCTATGTCAGACTGGGAGGCCGCCTGGAGAACATTGGAGGTTCCCAGCAAATAGTAGATCCGCGAGTAAGACTGATGTGGGGCCGAGAAGAACGTATAGTCCCTCTGGCCTACGTGCTGGGCCCTCCAAATATCTGTGAGGAAAAAGTTCTGTAAGATCTCTCTGAACTTTTTCGCCTTTTGCTGGGTCTGGGCGGTGTGTGTAGTGGAGGGCTTGCTAGACTTGTCTTGGTCTGGAGACAGAACCATATTAAAGTCTCCGAGCAAAAGTAGCGAGGCGAGTATTGACTGGTCTAGGGATTCTAAAAGGTCCTGTATGAAGCGTACCGGATTTTCGTTGGGGGCGTAAACATTGATGATGGAGATGGGGTTTCCAGATAGGGACCCCTGCAAAAGTAAGTATCGTCCGTCTGGGTCTCTAACTATGTTAGTTGGGGCAAAGGGGACATTGTGTTTTATCAATATGGCGACTCCCCTTTTTTTAATGGGGGAGGAAGCAAAGAAGGCCTGAGGGAAGGCCTGTTTGAACGTATTGGGAGGGTCGATGGAGTTAAAGTGGGTTTCTTGAATACATATAATGTCGCTCTTGGTTTTTTAAAATTCCTGCAGAGCTAGTTTACGTTTCTTAACTGAGTTGAGGCCCTTAACGTTGAGGGATGTAATTTTGATTGACGACATTATTTGGGGGGGGGGTTCCCAGAGTTGGGGGGTCTGGGCCCCGTGTTTTTCCCATGACGGGGGAGGTCTGGTCCCTTATGGGGGGGGAGAATGTGGGCCTGTTTCAGCCTTATGATCTTTATAGATGTGGGGGAACAGAGAGGGGTGGGGGGGAGGGTTGTGAGGGACAGGGAGAGGAAGGGGAGTAGACACACAAAGGGAGAAAGAGAAGCGGGCTTTCGGGGAGCCCAATAGTAATTTCCTTTGGCACCATTGTGTCAAGGAAAAGGGGGTCAGAGCCCCTGGAGATCCTTCCGGAGCGCCAATCATGGGGCACCGTCAGGCTGGGAGGTCCGACACCCTCCCTGTCTAGGTTAACTGGGGGGTCTGTCAGGGGCCTTGGGGGGGGGGAAACCTGGGAGGGCAAGGTGTATTCCCAACAGTGGGACAACAGGGGGGGGTGGGGGTGTGGGGGGGGATCGCTCCTCGAGCCTAGAGACTTTCAACTTTGGGGCTCCCTGGTAATGGAGGCAGGTATGAAGGGAGATGTCCGGGGGGCGGGGAAGGGGAGGAGAGGGGGGGAGAGGGGAGGGGGGGGCGGGCTTAGGAAGGGAGCCTTAGTGTAGGTGGTTTCCCATGGTGTGTCCCTCTGTACTACTTGTGTTGGGTGTAGGGTGGGTCTAGTGGTATATAGTGCTATAGAGGAGAGCTCCGAGTGTGGGGGGTGGGGGGGATTGTCAGCATGTGGATATGCACAGGGAGTCTCAGAGGGTGTGTGTTTTTGCACCCTCATAGCAGTTTCATTTTGCCACCGGGGGGGAGGGGGGTGGTGGGGCGAAGAGAGACAGGGGGTGGGGGGGGGGGACTCATGAGGATCTGACATTTATGAGCGGGTAGTGTTTTTCCCATCGTTTGTAGCGGTTCTCATTTACTACTTGATATCTATACAACATATTGATCTGTGGTTATGCACAGGACATTTCAACACCTTAACCTCAGTGAGCAGTTTCCACATCTAAGATATTCCATCTAAACTGCTGCTATTCGGCACAGACCTTTGTTGGATGCGCAAGGTGCTGCGTAAACAGATTTGGAGAACTTCTACAGTTGGCATGCGGAGGGGAAGAAAAAGGGGATGGGGGGGAAGGGGTCTATGGCACTTATTCATCATCTTTAAAGCAGCTCCCAGGTATCTATGCATCATGTTAGACTTTGGTTAAGCACAGGGGGTCCCAGAGGGTGTGTATTTTTATACCTTCGTGGCCAAGCAGGTTTACCTAGAGTGCTCCCGCAGCCTATATGTGGGGGGGGGAGGGAGGGGGATGGGGAGGAGGGGGGAGGGGGAGGGAGCGGGGGGGAGGGAGGTGGGTGGGGAGGAGGGGGAGGGGGAGGGAGCGGGGGGGAGGGTGGGGGGGAGGAGCGGGGGAGGGGTGGGGGGGAGGGTGGTTGAGGATGGGGGGAGGGGCGAGGGGGGGGGGAGCAGGGTAGAACCAGCTGGGTCGTCTCTTTAATGGTTCAGGAATCAGTACAGGAGAGAGTTAGTGTGGGAGAGTTGGACATCTGGCGGGGATGGGCGTAGAGGCCACCGGGCCTTTTGGGGCACAGTCGTGGGTTGTGCGGCTCACTGGATCCGTTGGTTAGTGAGTCTTTCTGAGGCTCGAGGGGTTTCAGCATGTTCGGATCTTGCAGCTCGGGGGGTACGTTCTTCTCCTCGTGGGGGGGGCGATGCCTATAGCTTTTGAGGAAGTCGTTGGTATCCTCTGGATCCGTGATCGTGTAGAAACGTCCATTCCTCGGGACAATGAGTTTAAAGGGGAAGCCCCAGTGGTAGGAGACTCCACGGTCACGAAGGAGAGCCGTAAGAGGCTTCATCTCCATTCGCTTCATGACCGTGGACCTGGAGAGGTCGCTGTATATCTGGACTGTGTGGTCGTCCATTTTAACGTCTCCCGCTCTTCTTGCGGCCGCCGAGATCTTTTCTTTCGCTGTGTAGACGTGAAATCTCACAATCACGTCCCTGGGGCGGTTAGGATCCGGAGACTTAGGACCGAGGGCTCTATGTGCCCTGTCTAGCTGGAGCTCATGGTCGGATAAGTCAGGAACGAGATTCAGAAAGAGTTTTTTTAGGAAGGGCTGGATGGATTCTGGTGGGACTGATTCAGGGATTCCTCTGAATCGTAGGTTCCTTATTGGGACACCATCAAGGGATATTTCCCATGTTCCAAATGTATAGCCTGTCAGTATAGCATTAAAGTTAAAAAATTCAAATCAAATATCACACAGAAAGAATATCTAATTAGGACACTGATTAACTGCCATAGTCAGTTTGTGATTTATCTTTTAGAATGCCCGTGCGGTCTACAATATGTGGGCCGCACGGGCAGAACATTACAAAGAAGATTGGGAGAACATATTTATAATATAAAAAGGGGCTTTGAATTACACAATGTATCCCTTCATTTCAAAACAGTTCATGCCCAAAGTCCTGTGGGATTGAGATGCCATGCCATTGAATGTCCCACATTTAGCAATAGAGGTGGTGCCAAAATAAATTTTATCTCAAAAAGGGAGTCTTTTTGGATTTTCGAACTAAAGACGCTCAGTCCCCTAGGACTAAACATTGAATTCGATTTATCAGCATTCCTCAAATAACCTGATCGTATTATATTACACAGCGAATTGTCTGCCGACAAACATGATTAGAATGACCATATATTTCATTTTTCGACCTAGTTTAGTAATATATATGATTGCCTGTTACACTTTATCACTGTATACTTCACACTTTATCACTTATCTTTCACTTAAAAATATATAATTAACTAAAATATAAATAATTATTGAAACACTTATTAAATAATTAAATAAATAATGTATTCTAACACATAAAAATATTATTATATGTATTGATCAATAAACACTCACGCACTTTAAAACACGTTAAAACACTTTAAAATGTCAATTAATATAACTAAAATTATTATTATATTCACTATTATCCATATACACGTAATTACTATCAATAGACAATCCTTATGGTTCCTTCCTTACAAAGTCCATTTCCTCTATTCCCTTTAGTTTCCTTTGTTTACATTTCACTTCATTTGTATTTTAGATGTGTATCATATGTGGTTCATTTGTATCACCTATGTATTAATAATGCTTTTCCAATGTATTTTCAAATGTATTGTTGTGACATATATGGGCTATTGAATATATAGAATGGATCTGGCATATGAGTGTCAAGCACTTTAATGCATAGTTCCATTTGGAAGCTAGTCATTATATCTATTAATTACTATCAAGTAGTAGTCTTATTTAGACTAATTCAACATTACATTTTGAGAGCTGTCTTCCAAACAACAACCCTTCCATATAACAACCTTTTAATCATTTCAACTGATTCAGTAGCCCAACGTATATATATATATATATATTTTGATGTCAGTACTATTAGTATTTCATTGCTGTATTTCATTGCTGTACTGCTGTTTTCATACAAATCATTTTTATTCAATTTTTATACAATTATTATGTAATTAATATGTTGCCTCCATTTAGAGGTTTAATATGCACCGCAGTGCTCTATCTGAACTCCACGCCTATTCTCCCAATTATCCAATTGACTTAAGTCATATGTGCAAGGACTGGGGTATATATACAAGTGCAGATGAATGTAGCACTTATCCCTGACGAAGAAACACATCATTTGAGGTTTCGAAACGCGTTGGAAGGTTTTCTGGCACGCAGGGACACCGTAGCAGTGTACATTCACGGGTGACGTCAGCGGAGGAGTTGATCGAGCATTGATCGAGTGTTCTCCGGCAGCAATTCTTCACGGAGCTCAGAAGCTGATCCTCCCTCAGAAGCAGACGTATTGCACCCCACGGCGAACGGCTGATCCGGCGGAAAAGACCTTTAAACCAGTGTACATGTCCT
Source organism: Ascaphus truei (assembly GCF_040206685.1). NCBI lineage: Eukaryota > Metazoa > Chordata > Amphibia > Anura > Ascaphidae > Ascaphus > Ascaphus truei. The sequence goes on from NC_134492.1 coordinate 2,136,359, forward strand.
ATTCACTTCTGGTGAGTAGGATTCCAATTTTTATCAAGGCGGAGCAAGTTGGAAGATCTTTTGGTCTAGTGCTAAGGCACTCATATTTTATGTATAACATTGCATTTTTAATGGTTATTTTTATATGGTAATAAATTGCTCTTTTTCATCCTTATCCCTGGGTAATGCACTATTGCAGGCATTCTGCATGTTTTGTCTTTCTCTTTTTTCCTGAGGTTATTGGTGAAAAGAAGAATTGCGTCCTCTATCCACTCCATATCCTTTCCTCAGCGCCAGAGGAGGTTGCTTTTTTCCACTAGACCTTAGGAAGCGCCTAGATGTGGTCGGCCATTTTGCTAGGGAGAATCTTAGATCAGCCCAGGACAGTCAGGAGAGACATTACAATCAGAATGCTCGCATGAGAGTGTTTCACCCGGGAGACCAGGTGATGTTATTATTACCCAGTTGCGAGAGTAAACTCCTGGCCAAATGGCAGGGCCCATTCGAAGTACTCCGCCGCATGGGTGATGTGAATTACGAGATCGCTCAACCAGGGTCCAGGAAGGGTAAACAAATTTACCATGTGAACTTGCTGAAACCCTGGAAGAGGCAGCAGGCTCTATTCATCCACCCGGTGGAGGAGGAAACTGACTTGGGTCCTCAACCCCCACAGGAGAACATCGTGGGTGATGATAAATCTGCACCCGCTGTGTGTACCATCTGCAGTGACTGCAAATAAAGCCCCTTCATTTTATATACCTCTGCCTGAGTCTACAGTCTATTGGGCAGAGGTGTGAATGAAGTCTGCTTTGGTGGGGACTGTCTCTGGGAATCTTGGAGCCCACTGAAGCTGGAAGCGCTGACATCATGAGCGAAGTCTGAATTCACCAGAAGCCTGTCCTGTTCTCCACACCATCGCGGACCACTCAGCTCTTCTGGACCCTCACAGGTATGACTGCACCACGAACATCAGTAGTAACAGCAACATCTTCCAGAGAGGGGGGGAACATGTGTTACATAATATATTTACCCTTGTGGTAATGTCACAGACATTGTTTGCTTCTGAAACCATTAATAATGTTCCTGCCTCTACTGTTAATACCCAGCATACATCTCACCATACTTATTTGAGTTGTCCGAAGCTTCTGAGTTACATTCACATTTAGAGTCCATATATGAGCACAGGCCGAATACACTGGTCACTGGCCTCTTGAGGCATAGTGGAAGGTTACGTTTTATTTCTTCCATATGCTTTCCATTTTCATTCTCCTATTGATTTCATTTGAAAGATTTCCCTCCATTGACATTTGCTGGCCAAGATAGACTTGGGGGCCTATTCTGGGGTCTCTTAAGTTGTCGTGCCAGGCACACATTTTGGCATGTAAAGAAGGAGTGGAATGAAAAGAGCTAAAAAACGGTATTCTCTATTGCAAACCGCTTCTTCTAAACCGCTTCTAAAATAAGTGATAAACCACACAACGTGCGCTTTGCACTTGCTTTGGTCTGACTTATGGGTTTTGCTCTCTCAACCAAACCCATATTTCAAGTTCTGGATTTAACTCGCTGTACTTTAGGTGGTGTTAGTTTTTGTTTTTACAAGCATAACGGAGCTACGAAAATAGCAGCAGTGGGCAAAAAAATTGAGGTTTTTTTTAAACAGTTTGCATAACGGAGTTACTAGAATAACTGTTGTGGGCCAAAACTTTTTTGACAAACGGATCGGATTGTCAGAGCAAGAGCAAAACCACTTCTAGAAAACGCTGTTTAGACATGGTTTGTACATGCGAAAAGGGCTTACAGAATAGCAGAGCATGCTAATCCACTTCTAAAGTGGATTTAGAAGCGGTTTGTCACACTTCAGAGCTGCTAGAATAGGCCCCAAATTCTTTGACGTCTAGTTCTATCTTTGATCTTTGTAGAGTTTACACATTTTTGTTGAAAATCACTTTGGTCCTAGTGATATTCATATTGAGGCTTTCATGCTTCAGCGAGTTAATTTGTTGCCGAAAGTTTTCTGAATTGTGGTATATATATATAAAATAATGCTGGGTACAAACAAAGACTCACAGACTAAAAAGAATAAATAATATATATACCATAAACCATACCATACACACACCATATACACAACACCATATACACCATATACACACCATATACATACACACCATTTACACACCATGTACACACCATACACACACCATACACACACCATTTACACACCATGTACACACCATGTACACACCATAAACACACCATTTACACACCATGTACACACCATATATACACACCATATACACAAACCATATATACACACCATAAACACACCATATATACACACACCATATACACACACACCATTTACACACACCCTATACATACACCATATATACACACACCATTTACACACCATGTACACACCATAAACACACCATATACACACACCATTTACACACCATGTACACACCATAAACACACCATATATACACACCATATACACACACCATTTACACACCATAAACACACCATATATACACACCATATACACACACCATTACGCACCATTTACACACCATGTACACACCATATACACACACCATATACATACACCATATACACACACCATATACACACATCATATACACACCATATACACACACCATATACACACCATATATACACACACCATTTACACACCATGTACACATCATATATACACACCATATACGCACCATATAAACAAACCATATATACACACACCATTTACACACACCATATACACACACCATATATACACACACCATAAACACACCATATATACACACCATATACATACACCATATATACACACATCATTTACACACCATGTACACACCATAAACACACCATATACACACACCATATATACACACACCATTTACACACCATGTACACACCATATATACACACCATATACTCACCATATATACACACACACCATATATACACACCATATACACACACCCATGGCCGCCAGCAGAAATCGTGGCGCCCAGGACAAACATTTTAAGCAGAGGCCTCGCCCCCCTCTGTAGCCGGTATTGCGAGCCGCCCCCCCCCCCCATTTTACACCTCACGAGCCCCCTCTCACCCCCCCCTCTTCCCATGTATTTCTCTCCCTTCCGTCTCACCCCCTCACTCTCCCGCCTCGCATGTATTTCTCTCCCCTGCGTCTCACTCTTACTCCCTCTTTTCCTCACTCATCCCCTCTCTCCTCTCCCTCCGTCAAGTCAACTTCCACACGCTCACTCATTCCCTCCCCCTCACACATTCCCCCCACAAGATATACACCAAAAAACTTCCCACCCCCCATAAAAAAACTTTCCCCCCATACAAAAAACTTCCCCCCCCATACAAAAAACTTCCCACCCCAATACAAAAAACTTCCCCCCCCATACAAAAAACTTCCCCCCCCCCATACAAAAAACTTCCCCCCCATGCAAAAAACTTTCCACCCCCCCAATACAAAAAACTTCCCACCCCCAAATACATATGTAGCACTGTTTCCCCCACCCTCTGGGAGATTTACTGCTGTTGCTACTGTGTGGTGCTGAGGCATACCTGTGAGGTTCAGGAGACCTGAGCTGTCTGCGTTGTAACGGAGACCAGGACAGGCTTTTGATGTAATCTTAGTTCGGTGTCAGTACCTCCAGCTTCAGTGGGTATCCTGGAAGTACCAGGAGCAGTCCCCTCTGAAGCACTTTTACACACCTTCTCACTGACTCAGTCCAGACAGGTGTATAATAGAACAAGGTGTCTTTATTCAAGCAGTCACTGCATGATGGTCTTACAGCGGTGCAAGGTTTCAGAAGCTCCAGGCCTCTGGATGATGCGTGACCCAAGCTAGTACAGAGTCTACTCTCTGAGATCAGATGTTCCCCCGGCCCCTAAGGACTGATGGTGAGCACGCTCATCCCGGATGGCAGAAACCCACAGCTCTGCTGCTCTCTGCCTCCTCCAGAGCAGGACTGAGTAAATTTGGCACTGCCCCTCATCAGGAACCAGAAGGGGTGGGCTCATGGTCTATACCTATTCCTGATAGGCTTATACAGGCCATGAGTTGCCACCTTACTTCTGTCCATCAGAGAGGAGCATGTAGGGGGGTCACAAACCCACAGAATTAACTTCTTACAGCCTGCAGCTAGCAGGAACTTACGTAAGAGGGAGGGGAAAGACAGGCAGAATAGACATACCCTGTTACACATACAAAAAAATCCCCACCCCCAAGCATATACAACCTCCCCCACCCCAACCAAATGCATACAAAAAAACACCTACCCAATACATATTAGAAAAAACAATACATATAACCCCCCATACATACATACATACATACATATATATATATATATATATATATATATATATATATATATAAACAACACAAGCAAAAGTAGCACTATTAGTGAATATGCGTGTATAAAATAGCGTGAGGTGATAATATAATATATAAAAAATTGTATTTAAAATGTGCGTAATAATATAAACAATAAATTGCTAATAGTATTGTGAAAAAACAACAATAATTAATTATATCAAACCAATCCCAATAATAGTGATGATGAAATGTCCAGTATCAGGAAACAGTCCGTATGGAGCAGGCAAAGCTTCTTCAGTGATCCTGCCTGATCACAAAAAACCTACAGCTCCATAGCATAATACTGTATATAAAAGGGGTTTTATTATAACGTAGAGTAGTCACCAGGACCCGCACTCACATAGCAGGTAAAATCACATTCATTTGAGACAATCTGTAAACAGACACTGACAGCTGGATGCAGATCAAGTGCTGGTATCACAGGGACATCAGGAACCCCATTTGCCAAAGCTTTGAGGGGTACTCATCTGTGGTGGAAAGAGCTGCAAACGGAACATATCTCCTCCGATAAAGATGTAACTCAACGAGGCTACAACGCGTCTGCACTGCTGCCGCAATCTTGCCGCAATCTTGCCAAAGATGACCCACTATGACCAGCACCCAGGGTACACCGTAGTTGGTAGATTTAAGCAGAACAGAGTGGAGCGGCCTCAAGCTGACTTCCTGCTACTGCTCCCAACTCCCAACAGCGCGTCACAACGTTAATACGTAATGCGTCACGACGTCCAACGCGTTTCATCACACACATGACTTTCTCAAGGAAACCCTTTTAAATACAGTATTATACTATGGAGCTGGCACTTCTTTTCTTTTTGTCATATATAAAACGGAAATAGCCATGTTAGTCCAGTTGTGATAGTGCCGAACCAATGAGTTCTTCAGTATTACAGTAGGTATTAGGTGATGCCTTTTTTATTTGGACTAACAATTGATGTCATAGGACAAGCTTCCGAGAGTTTTCCTCTGTTCCTCAGGTATTGCTTGACCTATGACATAAATTGTTAGTCCAAATACAAAAAGTATCACCTAATACTGAAGAACTCATGTATTCTGCACTATATACATATACATACATATGTATATATACACACATCATATTAAAAAAACAACCCTCCCTAATACATATAAAAAATACCCCAACCCATATAAAAATACCCCAAAGCCCCCGAATACATATACAAATTCCCCCAAGCCCCCCAATACATATAAAAATACCCCAAAGCCCCCAAATACATATACAAATTCCCCCAAGCCCCCCAATACATATAAAAATACCCCCAAGCCCCCCAATACATATACAAATTCTCCCAAGAACCCCAATACATATAACAATACCCCCAAGCCCCCCAATACATATAAAAATTTCCCCAAGCCCCCCAATACATATACAAATTCCCCAAGCCCCCCAATACATATACAATTCCCCCAAGCCCCCCAATACATATAACAATTCCCCCAAGCCCCCCAATACATATAACAATCCCCCCAAGCCCCTAATACATATAAAAACTCCCCCAAGCCCCCCATAAATATAAAAATACCCCGAGCCCCCCAATACTTGCACTTAACTTGTGGATGATAAGGCCGAGTCCAGTGGATGTGGGGGCCCGGCGGCCGGCACTGCAAGTTGGACTCAACCTCTGGGCCGGCCCGGCTGCCGGTGATCTCGCGGCCGGGCCCCGGCTCTCCCTCAGCAGAAGCCTCTATCCCTCTGCCCCACGCCGAGCTTCCGACAGGCCTCTCTCTCATGCTGTCGCACGCGGGAAGCAGAGAGCGCTGATGTCGGCGTGGGACAGAGGGATAGAGTCATGGAGACTGCTGCTAAGGGAGAGCCGGGGCCCGGCCGCGAGAGGACCAGCAGACGGGCCTGGCCAGAGCCTGGGTCCAACTTGCAGTGCCTGCCGTTTCCCCCCCCCCCCCCCCAACTCACCAGGCCCGGGACCCCAACCCCGGCAGACCCACCCTGTTGGCGGCCCCGCACACACACCATATACACACACCATATACACACACCATATACACACACCATATACACACACCATATACACAAGAAAAGGATCAAGCCTGGAAAATGTCTGCTGGTTTCCTCACTTATTCTTTTTGGCAGGGATGCATATGTTCTCTGTGCTCATACCTTCAATCCAGCTGATTATTATTCCAATCACCAGAGGAAGAGAGAGTCACATTAATTTGTAGTAATTAATAGCACTGATGCATTTGACAGCGCATGTTAACAAGCCTCTTTGATTGTTTGGATCTCTAACTGCGGCCCTTCTTGTTTGCATCACCTCCAAGGAATTCATAATATCAAAGCTTAACGGTATCTGATACTTGTCAAAATGCAATTTATAAAAGTTTAATTCTTTTATTGATTTAGTTTGGTTTTGATGCCTGCAGAGTCAGCTCCCTTGACAGAACTTAGCGGATTCAAATGCTTGTCACCAGCTCGGCCTCCTTTTTACTGGGAACAATTGCCATAGGCCAAGCCAACAGGCATGGTTTAATTGCCATTAATTAAAAGCATAAATCTCTTTTTTCTTTAGTTGCTCAGCTCTTAAAGGGGCCGCATCTCTGTCTCTTTTCCTGTGTTTTTCCGAAGAGCTTCTGGCAAGCAAAGTTAACCCCTTCCAGCTTTCAAAGAACAATCTTTTGAAGCAAAGCTCCTATGATCTGATGTGAAATGCATGCAGTTCGGTGATATTTAACAAACTGGATTTCTTCTTTATTGCAGTATAATGAGGTCAAATGAATCCCTCTATGGGTTGTACACATGCTTAAATGATTTCTGCATCCAATTATCTTTGACAGTAAATAAAACAGGAGCCAAACATAACATCAGCTACTAAAAACAGCCCCAAAAATCAAAGTACATTTTGATTTGATATAAAAGACATATGCGCCTTTACTGCAGCAGATAACTTTGCAGCAGACACCCATCCATGCTATCATTTAAAGCTAACAGTTATTGCAATAATCATGATAATACAGAACGTAAACAATGGTTAGTAAGATGAAGATGATCCAAAGGGTTCAATAAAACTCAGTATGAATGTTGGGATATCTTTAGGAAGTGCTTGTATTTTTCCATATCGTTTGCACCTGTGAAGGAACAGGTAAGTGTTTATTTACTGCACTGTATCCTAATGCTGCCCACAATTATTCTATAAACGTATTATCAGCTCTGATTTCATTAGTTATTCAATGAAGTGTCAAAACAATTCTGCTTCCCCATACTGCGGAGCGTCATTTCTCCCCAGCCTGCTGCTGTTAGGGGAAGTGTCGCTGTGAGCAGATTATTGCTTTAAAGCATTTACACATATTAGTTTTGCTGCATATGACAGTATTCACAGTGTGGTAAATTCACAAAAGTTCTCCATGCTTTATTAAAAAGTTCTGCTCCGGGTTGCTTGGAGTGCACAGCACATGAATATTCTCTGCATATGTTTCATCCGGTCAGACTACACAGTGTGATTGATTTTGGCCCCAATACACTTTTTGCAAACATCTTAAATGAATGCAGTTTTGCTTAATTGGGAGATTTACTGCCAGAAACCACCTTATTTGATGCTGATCATGAAGTCCCTTGGAAATTAAAAAAAAATCTTGTAACTAAATGTGCATGTTTTCTGGCTTTATATTTATCCTGGCTACAATCCTAACCCGATGAACTGACCTACATAGCATTATACTCTAATGTTAATACCTTACCCACCCTATGTGTTTTTGGAGAGTTGTTGAGAGGAGAAGGTTCCAATTAAAACAAAAATAAGCTGCTTTAATGGTCTTTTAAATTGACAAGTGAACAATGATTTTAGTATTGGTATCTGTCAAAGGTCCTAGAAAATCCTCAGTTGATAAGGCCCAATGCTTCCAATTAGGAACAGTGCAGGTCTGCAGCCAATAATGATTTCTGAGTCCCCATAGAACGGCTGCAGACACTTATTGCAAATGACTGACAAAAAGCTCTGCTGTATTGATGAGAGGAGGAACAGGAGGCTGTGT